>NW_026440309.1:300000-396406 GCF_025698485.1 Gossypium arboreum
AATTGAGTTGAATCTGTGCTTAGAAATTGGAAGGCTTCTAGCCTTCGAATTGTATGTTACCAAATTAAAACTAACTAGAGTCTAATTTTCACGAATACAGTGCCTTAATTTTTCAAAATCTGCACCTAAAATAGAACATCTCTTTAATGAAATAGTCATACCTTTTTTCCTCCTATGACCAAGTTGCATCTGCTCCAAACGAGTTGACTTCGACTCTGTAACGGATGAGGGATGTCCGATTTCACTGATCACTATAGAACCTTCTAGAATATAAAGACTACCTATTCTTTTACCTTTTAACAAAACAAGAGCTCCACGAGATACTTTAATGTGGCTTGACTCGATGTTGACTCTGCATTCTTTCAAGTCTAAAATACTCAAGGAGATCAGATTCTTTCATAAATCAGGTACATGCCTGACATCTAAGAGTGTCTTAATTGTCCCATCGTGTATTTTAATTTTAACAGTACCAATATCAATTACCTTACTAGATGAATCATTTCTCATGCGCACAACTCTACCTTCAACCAAACTGTATGTAGAGAACCATTCTTTATTGGGACACATGTGGAAAAAAATCCCGAATCTCAGATCCATTCAAACGTGAGCTTGCAATTATCGCTCATTGACACTAACAAGAAATTACCACCGCTTTCATCGGCCAAATTGGAATAAGTTACATCTTCCTCGTTACTCTCAGCAGCTATTTTATTTCATAGTTTATAACAATTTGTTTTGATGTGACCTAACTTTATACAATTTTGACACCTTTTGTCTAGTTTCTTTGATACTACCAAAATGGAAGTTTGCCTATCTGCCTTGCTATCCAAACCAAACTTATTGTCGAGTTTGTCTCTACTCAACAAATGATTCTTCACATCTTTAAATGAGAGTTTGTCTCTGCCATAAATCAGGGTCTTCCTGAAAGACTTGTATGAAGGGGGTAAAGAGTACAATAATAGCATAGTCTGATCTTCATCGTCAATATGAACCTCAACGTTCTTTAAATCATTTAAAAGAGTAATGAATTGACTGATGTGATCTTTAAAAAGCTTTTCTTCATTCATACGAAATGTAAATAGATGTTGTTTCAACACTAAACGGTTAGCCAGAGACTTAGTCGCATAAAGAGTTTCTAACCTTCTCCACAATACGGATGAGGTCTTCTTTAATACCTCCTGCAATATCGTATTCATGAGGCACAAATGGATTGCAGAAAAGGCGTTTTCATAAAGCTCTTCCCATTCTATTTGATTTAGATTCTAAGCCTTTTTCCTGATAACAACCTTTTTCAAACCGGTTTGAACTAGAATTGGCATTATTTGAAATTGCCACAGATTAAAATTTGTCTCACCATCGAATTTTACAATTTCAAACCTTGTTGGTACCATCTTTGAACTGACTGATCTATAAAAATTGAACTAGCTCTAATACCTTTTGTTGGGATCAACCTGATTAAGCAACAAGTAAAAAATAAAGGAATAAATTAAGAAATTGAGCACACAAATTTAACATGAAAAAATCCCTCGAAAGAGGATAAAAAACCACAGGCAAAGATAATTTTACTATAATGACAAAAGAATGGAGAGTACAAAAAATGGAGATAAAAACTAAACCTCGAATGTCGAAACCATTTTTTAAGGTGTTTAAAAAACGGCGTTTGACTTTTTGAAAACGAAAACGGGAGTTGCCACCAACCTTTTAAGGTGTGATTGGATCACCTTATAAAACATTTTGGTCTACGAAAATGTGAGAAAATGGATTCGGGAGTCGGTTACATACGAGAAAGGATTAGCACCCTCGCAACGCCCAAAATTAGTACCAAATTGAATAATTTTCTGTCTTAATGTTAAAAGTTTGAAAGAATTTAAAACTGAAATAATTTGAGTTGGAAATTGAGATTGCTTTGCCCCGAAAGAATACGAACATCACATTCAGCACGATTGGACACGATATTCTTAAACTCACGTAACTAAAATCATCTCGTAATTTACAAAATTCATTTAGAAGGATATTTTAAGTATTTGGACAAACAGGGAATCGCAACCTAGCAAGTTAGGGTACTATTTCCCGAATCCCTAAACACAAAAACATTGCCTCGTTTTTTAAAACATTTTTGGGTATATATTTTTTTAAAGCAATGATGCAATCAGGATATAATATTAACATATTACAAGATATCAATAATAAAATATATAATTCATACATTAATACTTCATGCGAATATAACATAGCAAATAATAAATAACAATATACACTACATAATATATACATTTACATGTCATGCAAATAAACATAGAAAATAATAAACATAAAATATAAAATTACATGGTACACAATAATATTTCATACAAGTATGACCTAAAATAGCAACATAAATATCAATTTCCATGTAAATATATAAAAACAATAAATAACATAAAAATACAAATAATTTATGAGATAAAATTAACATACTAAAACAATACTAAATAAATAAAAATACGAAAATAAATCAACAAATTATGAACATATGTAAAATAAGTCAAAAAATAAAGATGAAAACTAAATACCGTTAAAAATAAATGAGGTATTAAAAATATTTAAATATATATATAAATAATAAAGGAGAATTTTAAAAAAATGGTTAATTAATTAAAAAACTATATGAAATAATAATTTAATATATATTTTATAAAAATAATATTATATTAAATAGGAACAAAACTTTATAGTAAATTTTAGAATATTACATAATATACTAAATATTTAATAATGATATATGTATTATTTAATAATAATTTACAAATTTTAAAATTATACATAATAATAAATAATAAATAATAAAATAAAATAATATATAATAAAATATATAAATAAAATATAAATAATATAATAAATAATACATAAATAAAAATAATATATATAATAATTTTTACATATATAAATAATATATAAAATATTTAAAATAAATAAATTATATATAAAAAATTAAAAAAGGATTAAAGTTAAATAAAAATAAAACTCTAGGTTAATTTTAAAATAATAAAAAATTTTGGACCTAATTGAAACGCATGCTAAAATCCGGGGGAGTCACTGGGCAATTAGCCCTAATCCCAAAAACGACGTCGTTCCCAAAATAAGTTTTATAATGGCCATTAGGACTAAATTGAAACAAAAATAAAAGGTTAGGGCCAAATTAAAATAAAAATAAAATGAAATTATAAATATTAAAAATGCAGAAGGATTAATTGGGCAATTAGCCCTTCTACCCAAAACGCGCGGATCCTCCCCAGGTCATGGGTCAACGCGCGGATCCTTCACTTAAACGACGCCATTTTAGTGCTTATTAAATTAAGCAAAAATGACACCGTTTTTATAATACTATATAAATCAGATTTTGGCCCAAAAATTCATTTTTAAAGTTGGTTTTAAAGGAAAAAAAAACTTGAAATCCTCTGAAAGAGGAGAAGAGAAGAGCCTTCTGGGCTCCGGCCTTCGTCAGGCCAAGCTCCTGTCATCGGGCTGCACGCGCCTACGCGCCACACGCGTCGCCGTTCATGGCGGTTGGAAGGTTAAAAGCCTTCATTTTTCCAGGCGAATCACAGGTAATCTCTTCTCTTTTCTAAATACTGACAATTTTTGTAAAAAACAATTCATATGTGTTGAACAAAAAGAAATAAACTATAAGGAATGAAATATGTAACTAAAATCACCTTTTTCCAAAAAGAAACTGCTCGTATTTCTTTCTTGTATGTATATATGCGTGTATTTGTTTGTATCTATGTAAAAATCCTCCCTATTACAGTGAAGATATTCGGCTTTTATAGCCTCTGTTTTTTAAGTACAAATTTGGTGTGTTCTTCTGTTCGATTCCTTGCCATATTTGCTGTGTATTTCTTTCCCTTTTTGCTGGTGACGACGAGAAAACCGGCAATGATCAGGTGCTGATGATGGTGCACTGGCGCACCGATTACGGTGCGAGATGAGAGGTCGCTGACTACGGCGTGATGATTAGGATCGTGCTTGCGGCACGAAGGTTTCTGGAAACCCTAGGGTTTCCTGATTCAGTTTAGGCATTGGGCCTTCTTGGGCCTCGCTGATTTGGGTCTAGTTTGGATATTTGGGCTAAAGGGTTTTAGGTGTAATGAGGTTCAAATGTGGGCTACCGGTGTGATTTGTAAATGGGCCATAAGTAGTGCTTCAATTGGGCTATTTGTAAATAGACTGTAAAAGAACTTTTATTATTTTTTGGTTATTTTATTTTATTTTATTTTTTGTTTATTTTACGGGCCGGGCAAATTTGGGCTATTACAGCTGCCCCTCTTTACTTATTACTATGTAACGGGAATAGAGCAAAGACTATAAAAGGACCAAATTTGCCCGGTCTTATCAGATCCTGACTTCATGGTCCTCAATCTGCTCTTTGCAAACTCAGAGACGCTATACTGATACTTTGACCTGCTCTCCATCTAATACAGAGATACCAAATCTATCATCTTCGATCTGCTTTGATGTAAACACACAAATGTTAGATTTACTATCTTCGATCTGCTCCGATGTAAACACACGAATGTTAGATCTGCTATCTTTGATCTACTCCCCGTTTAATACAGAGACGCCAAATCTGTCATCTTCGATTTGCTTCGATGTAAACACACAAATGTCAGATCTGTTATCTTCGATCTGCTTCCCGTTTAATACAGAGATGCTAAATCTGTCATCTTCAATCTGCTTCGATGTAAGCAAACGAATGTCAGATCTGTTATCTTCGATCTACTCCCCGTCTAATACAGAGACGCCAAATCTGTCGTCTTCGATCTGTTTCGAATGTCAGATCTGCTATCTTCGATCTGCTCCTCGTCTAATACAGAGACGCCAAATCTGTGATCTTCGATCTGCTTCGAATGTCAGATTTGCTATCTTCGATCTACTCCCCGTCTAATATAGAGATGCCAAATCTGTCATCTTCGATCTGCTTCGATGTAAACACACGAATGTCAGATCTGCTATCTTTGATCTGCTCTCCGTTTAATATAAAGACGCCAAATCTTTCATCTTCGATCTGTTTTGATGTAAACACACGAATGTTAGATCTGTTATCTTCGATCTACTCCCTGTCTAATACAGAAACGCCAAATCTGCTTCTTCGATTTGTTCCCCGTCAATACAGAGATGCCAAATCTGCTATCAGTAATCTATATTGTCCCCTAAAGGACATAACCTGTAGAATGTGTATGTGCTCATGTTTAATGATTAGGATGCCATGATCGAAATGAGTCAAATGCTCCTAATTAGACATATTATGATGCAAAATGTTATGAAAATAACTCCTATTCCGAACGTCTTTACTCATTCATCTATCAAAGTTTCATCTTTATTTTACTCGAAGCATCAACCATACTCTGCTCGTATGCTTTGAATCAAATTGGTCCTATTATACCATTCTTCGAATGTTACCTGCTGGAGATGATCCTCTCCTAAGATTGAATTGTTTGAATTGTCTAATCATCCTTTGGACTGAAGAAGAAATTTTTTCGAGTACCTCCGACCCTCACTCATGGGAATTCTTCAAACAATTGTTCTGTTTTAGTTTCTCGTATTATCTAGAGATTTCCAGAGTAATATGCAAAACTTCGTTTGTAAAAATATTTAGTTCATCAATCATTATTTCAATGCAACACACTTTATGAATAATAGAAGACGAATAATTTGATCTTGAGAGTAGTTAGATAAATCATCAAAAATACAAAAGGAAATTAATCTGAAAACATATCTTTGAGAAGAAAAAAATCCAAAGATAGTAAACAGGACAAAAATCTGATGCCCTACATATCACAGCTTGGGCTTCTATATACAAACTCCATGAAGACTACTTTGAGTTTAACATATGTTTAGAAGATCCAAAGTACTTTATTGATGCCCAGGTATGCAACACACTCCACTACTTGTCGAATCCGGTATAGCAAGGTCATTGCATGCTTTCCAAAATTTGAGCTGCCCTTTCGGGTTTTCAACTTAAAACCCCCTTCGGTCTCAAGGCGCCCTTTGCGGGTTTTCACCTTGGCCTTTCTATTTTTTTTAGAAGTCTCAAAGCACTCTTTGCGGGTTTTCGCCTTGGCTTTCCTTCTCTTTAGACAAAGTATTTCTTGACTGAGTCTGAATTCACTGGATTAGGCAAACTCTTCCCATCCATTTCTGTCAAAATTAGTGCACCACCAGAGAAAGCTTTCTCCACAACATACGACCCTTCCCAATTCGGTATCCATTTTCTTCTAAAGTCCTTCTGTATGGGAAGAATCTTTTTTAGTACAAGGTCCCCTTCGTGAAATTATCTTGGATGAACTTTCTTGTCATAAGCTCGCATCATTCGCTTCTGATACATCTGACCATGACGAATAGCCCTTAGCCTTTTTTTTTTAATCAAATTCAATTGATCATACCGCGATTGAATCTATTCTGCTTCATTCAGCTTTATCTCTGACAAAATTCAAAGAGAAGGTATTTCCACTTCAATGGGTAACACTGCCTCCATCCCATAAACCAACGAGAAAGGAATTGCCCTAGTAGAGGTTCTGACAGACGTTCGATAGGCAAAGAGTGCAAATGGTAATTTCTCATGCCAATCTCTGTAGGTCTCGGTCATTTTTCCCACTATCTTCTTGATATTTTTGTTGGCAGCTTCCACTGCCCCATTCATTTTTGGGCGATATGGAGATGAATTATGATGTTTGATCTTGAATTGGCTGCAGACTTCCGCAATCGTGCTGTTATTCAGGTTCAATGCATTGTCTGATATGATCCTCTCAGGCATTCCATACTGACAAATGATTTTTTTCAAGAATCGACTTACTGCCGACTTGGTAACACTAGCATATGAAGCTGCCTCTACCCATTTCATGAAGTAGTCAATGACCACGAAAATGAAATGATGCCCATTCGAAGCTTTTGATGATATTGGCCTAATAACATCTATGCCCCACATGGAAAAGGGTCATGGAGAAGTCATAACATGCAAAGGTAAAGGTGGTACATGAATCTTGTCCCCATATATCTGGCATTTATGACACTTCTTGGCTTAGCTGATACAATCTCCTTCCATAGTAGACCAATAGTATCCAAACCTCATGATTTGCCTTGCCATTATAAAGCCATTAGCATGTGTCCCACAAACACCTTTATGTACTTCTTCTATGATTTGCCTGGCTTCCACAGCGTCAACACATTTCAAAAGCACCTGATCTTTCCTTCTTTTATAAAGGATGTCCCCATCTAGTACATATTAGCAGGCTAACCTCCTCAAGGTTTTTTTGTCATTCTCAGTTGTCTGCTCAGGATATTCACAATTTCTCACATACCGTAATATATCTTGATACCAAAGATGGTCATCCTTTTCTTCTTCTTCGATGTTACAACAATAAGCTGGAACCTCAGAAATACTCATCTAAATTGGTCTCACATCCTCTTTTTTATTTGCTTTAATCATGGAAGCCAATGTTGCTAAAGCATCTGCCCTCTGGTTTTTATCCCGTGGGAGATAATTGAAGGTGATGTTATCAAACTCCTCAAGTAACCCCAAAACTACCTTTCGATAATTAATCAATTTGGGGTCCCTTGTCTCCCATTCACCTCTAAGCTGGTAAATTACCAACGCAGAGTCTCCATATACTTCTAGGGTTTTTAATTTTTTACTCTTTGGCCGCTCGAATCCCCATGATGCATGCTTCATACTCAGCCATATTGTTCGTGCAGTCAAAATCCAATTTACATGTAAATGGATAATGATCACCATTTGGGGATACTAAGACTGCCCCAATTCCATTTCCTACCACATTGGATGCGCTGTCAAAGTTCAACTTCCATAGATATTCTTCAGTAGTTGCCACATACATCAACTTCTCATTGGGGAAATCAAAGCTCAATGGCTCATAATCTTCAAGAGCTCTGCTAGCGAGAAATTCTGCTATCGCGCTTTCTTTTATAGCCTTTTGACTCACATAGACTATATCAAACTTCGAAAACAGTACTTGCCACCTTGCCATTCTTCTATCTACGGCTGTTGACTCCATCATGTACTTTAATGGATCAAGTTTTGAAATTAGCCAAGTCGTATGATATAGCATATATTGCCTCAACCTTCAAGTCGTCTAGATCAAAGTACAACACAACTTCTCAATTGGCGAATATCTCATCTCACACTCAGTGAATTTCTTACTGAGGTAATATATCTCCTTCTATTTTCTTCCTGACTCGTCATGTTAACCAAGCACACATCCCATAGAATTACTAAACATTGATAAGTACAGAATTAATAGTCTATTTGGACTGGGTGAAGATAACACTAGAGCATTTAACAAGTATTGTTGGACTTTATCAAAGGCATCTGGCATTCCTCATCCCAAGTACCTTGGTTGTGTTTTCTAAGGAGGAGAAATATATGATCACATTTCTCAGTTAATTGTGAAATAAACCGAGCGATATAATTCAACCTTTCAAGAAAACCTTGAACTTCCTTCTGAGTACGTGGTGGAGGCAGTTCTCGTATGGCTCTAACCTTTTCTAAGTCAACTTCTATTCCCTTTTCGCTGACAACAAAGCCTAATAATTTCCCCGACCTAGCTTTGAAGGTGCACTTTGCCGGATTAAGCTTCAACTGAAACTTTCTCAATCTTAGGAACTTCCTCAAGACTTCAATATGCTCCTTCTCTATTCGAGATTTGGCAATCATGTCATTAACATACACCTCAATTTCCTTGTGCATCATATCATGGAATAAGGTCACCACAGCCCTTTGGTATGTTACCCCTGTATTCTTCAGCCCAAAGGGCATTACCTTGTAACAAAAGGTGCCCCACAATGTTATGAAGGTAGTTTTATCCATGTCCTCAGGATGCATCTTTATCTGATTGTACCCTGAGAAGCCATCCATAAAGGAGAACAACGATAATCCCGCTGTATTATCCACTAAAGTGTCGATGTGCGGTAAAGGAAAATTGTCCTTTAAGCTAGCTTTGTTCAAATCTCTGTAATCAACACACATTCGTACTTTCCCATCCTTTTTAGAGACAGGCACAATGTTAGCCACCCATTCTAAGTACTTAACCTCTTGTAGGAATCCAGCATCAAACTGCTTCTTGACTTCATCTTTTATTTTCAGCACAATATCAGGCTTCATCCTTCGCAATTTTTGTTGAACTGGCTTGCAATCCTGTCTTATGAGAAGACGCTGTACCACGATATCAGTATTCAACCCCGACATATCCTGATATGACCATGCAAAGATATCTTTGAATTCACGTAGCAGCTCAACAAGTCCTTGTCTCGTTTCTTTAGTAATGCGTGTCCCAATTTTCACCTCTTTTCTTTCTTCTAAGGCTACATTCTCTATTGTCTCTTTCTCACGGGGTAGGATTTGTTTCTCCTTTTGTTTCACCATTTTCAACAGATCTGAAGACACATCACAATCTCTATCATCTTCAAAATCCTGAGGTTCTTCTAAACACATGTCTTGCTCAAAAGAGAATTCAGGATTTGTAGTATTAGTGCTGTCATTGGTATCTAGGGACCTGCGGGGTACGAAAGAATGTACAAAGAATGAATGAATTTTAAGAATGTTTATTTATATATTATGAATGAAATGAAAAAATTTGAAAGAATTTTAAAAAGGTCAAAAGAATATTGATCGGTATAAAAGAATATTCACTCGAATTGATAACAAAAGTTGTGTTTTATTGAAACGCAAATATCCGAACATGAGCCTATTTTACAAATGAAATCTTATTACTCCTAGGCTCTAAAGCAACCAGAGTGTTCTAAAAATTACTCTGAAAAATCTTTAAAAACTATAGGAAGTTCTTCTACAGTCCAATTGCTTAAAGAGTTTCCCGGTTCGTAAGGGCGAATGCCCTCAAGGTTTCTTCGTTCAGACTCTTCATTATGTACAGCATTGATGTGATGGCTTCCTTTTTCAAGCAACCCTCTCTTAGGGTGAATTATCCTTCTTGATATAAAAGTCTGGAATATATGAGGGAACGTCTTCGATTCCCACTTTACTTCTCTTCCACTTAAACGTGCCCTTCTTCTTTCTTGACGCTTCTCTATTTCCTTCCTTCTCTGCCTGTGATCTGGCCTGAAACCCAAGCCAAAATGGTCTCTCTTCTCCTTTAGTTTTGGAACTTGAATCCCTCCTCGGAGATATCTTTCTAATCCTTTTCCTGGCAAGGCTCCTTTCTCCACTGTCATTTACAAACCCATTCTTGTGGTTTTGGATATCTTAGGCACCGGCACCTCATTCCCCTCTGAAATAAATGTTACATTAACGAATTATAAGGAGCAAAAAGAACACTCAACGGCCTCCTCATTCTCCTCTACATAGGGTACATCATTGGTAACTGCTTCTATGATGTCTTCCTCTATATTTATGGTGACCAGTCGTCCGTCTATTACTAGCTTCAATTTCTGGTGCAAAGATGAAGGCACCACTCCTGCTGAATGTATCCAAGGCCTCCCCAACAAGCAATTATAAGAGGCCTTGATGTCCATCATTAGAAAGTCTACCTCATATGTGTTTAGCCCGATCATCAAAGGGATATCAATTCTTCCTATGACCTTTCTCTCCGTGCCATCGAATGCTCTCACTATATTATGGCATGTTTTCATATGAGAACTGTCTATGGGCAATCTGTTCAATGTGGACAATGGCAGGACATTTAAGGCTGACCCATTATCAATAAGCACACTCGATAATGTATATCCTTTGCAGCGAGTGGTGATGTGCAAAGCTTTAGTTGATCCCATGCTACCAGGTGGGATTCCATCATCATTGAAATAAATGAAGTTGTCAGCGTTTATGTTACTAACCAATCGATCCAAATTGTTGACGGATATATCATTAGTAACGTAAGTCTCATTGAGCACCTTCATTAATGCCTCACGATATACCTCTAAACTCAGAAGCAAAGCCAACACTGATATACGAGCTGGTTGTTTACGTAATTGTTCAACCACGCTGTACTCACTGTGTTTCAAGAATTTTAAAAACTCTCTAGCTTCTTCTTCCTTCACTGGCTCATTAAGAAGTACCCCAGCCTCCTTCTCCTTCTCAATGTCAAAGGCTTTTACTTTCGTGGGCTCAATTCTAACGCCTTCTACAGCACAATGCTTCCCACTATGTGTGTAGAAACCTTCAACTTGAGCCTCTTTAGAAGTACTAGCTATATCTTTTCTCTCCGGTATTGTCATATTGTAGTCATAATTCCAGGGTACCCTTTTGTTATCTTTATAAGGAAAGGAAGCGGGTTTGTGAATAATGACTTTTGGCATTGTTTGTGTCTCAACTTCATTATTCCTTAGTAGAGAAATAATGATCCTTGGCCGGTTGATTCTTTGATTCTTTGGCTCACCTTCCAATATGCATACGTGTCCCTCATCTGAGCCAGCTTCATAAAATTCCAGCTCCTTATTATCCATAAGGCTTTGTACCAAAGCCTTAAACTCGTCACATTCCTGGATCTCTTGTCCCTCTTCTGCATGGAACTCGCAGTAGTCCCTCGCTCCTTTATTTCCTTTTTCAGAGATTATCATATCTCTTTTCATCATTTCTTTCCAAATTACTTTCATTGGCATTCTTACCTCGGCCACGTCCTCTTTAATCCTTCTCATACTAGTTTCCCCAATTGTGTTTACCCATTGATCACCATGGTTTGGCAATGAGTTCTCTGTACTATAGGTGTCGTCAAATTTTATGACCCTCATGTTGATAAGTTTTTCCACTGCTTTTTTAAAGCCAGTGCAATTTTTGATCGAATGCCCCGATATCTCTGCATGGTATTCACATTTGGCATTTGCATCGTACCATTTGGGATATGGGGGTTGTAGTGGTTGCAAATAAAAAGGAGCTATTGCATGCGCATCAAATAAACTTTGATAAAGCTCTCCATACATCACCGGGATAGGCGTGAATGGGACCTTTTTAGAGTTTTGTCTCGTACCAGATCCCTACTTTTGGGAACCCTATTGCCCAACTGCAGTTGCTCTGGGCTGACTAACCGTAACCGCTTTTCAGTTATAACTACTCGTATTGTTCACCTCATTATCTTTCCTTCTTGGGGCCGATTTTTTAGCAGTTTCCCCCTCTATCTTACCACCCCTTATAGCATTCTCAATCATTTCCCCTGCCATAACTATATCAGCAAAGCTCTTGGTGGTACTTCCAATCATATGAGTAATGAATGGGGCCTTCAAGGTGTTAATGAACAGCATGGTTGTTTCTTTCTCCGAGAGCAGTGGTTGAACTTGTATGACAACCTCCCTCCACCTCTGTGCATATTGCCTAAAGCTCTAATTAGGCTTCCTTTCCATGTTCTGCAGAGTGATTCTATCAAGAGTCATGTCAGTCACATGATTATAGTGCTGCATAAATGCTTGCGCTAAGTATCTCCAAGAACCGATCCTAGCGTGGCTCAATTGATTGTACCACTTAGCCGCTGCCCCAACCAAACTATCCTGGAAACAATGGATCAATAGTTGATCATTATTAACATAGCCAGTCATCCGCCTACAGAACATGGTGATTTGGGCAGGCAAGTAGTCCCATTGTACTTCTCAGATTCCGGCATCTTGAACTTATGAGGAAGCACCAAATCTAGGACCAAACTCAAGTCCTTAGCATCAATTCTCTGACGATTTTCAGCGTTTTCCAATGCCTTAAATTTCTCCTCTAACCATCTGCAACGTTCCTCTAATTTCCTTGATGATTCGAGTCTCATATCTTACCTCTTAGCTACATCTAAATCAGGGATGACTGGATTAATAGGGTTATCTCCCAGGTTGGATCTCGAGCCAGTTTGAAAGTTTGTGGGTATTCCAGCATCGACTTGCCTATGTTGAGGCCTTATTGTAATGAATGACCTTCGAGGATATGCCTCAGGTCGAGTTTGCACATGGGGTGGGGTAAAACCTGGAGGATTATCCTTATTATCCTCTTCAGTGATAGTCATAGGGGCCTTTCCTTTACCTGTTACCCCCTTCAGCAGCTGAGCCATTTTAGCCATCATATTCCTTTGGGCCTCCAACATTTGATCTTCATCTCCTGTTGGATTTTTTTCAATTGTTCCTGCAATTGCTCTTGCATTTCTCTCTGGATCTGCTCAAGTCTTTGATCCATATTCTTTGTCTTAGTGCATGTATTGTAAGGATGTATTGCTTCTAGGTTTTCTCTTTCTCTCACTCTCTTTCTCTCTAGTAATTTTAATTAATTAGGATTTTTCTATAAATTTGAATGCATGATGCGATGAGATGCAAATGCATGAATGCAAAAAGATATCGATTCTGATTCAGTTTCTTTTAGAAAGCATTATTTAATAAACAAAAATCTTTACACAAAACGGATTACAAATACGCTTTTGCCCAGAGTTTTAACCCTATCCAATAACAAAGCTAACTCTCGACCTCTATCTAACACTGACTCATACTTTGCACTCAATACATTAGCTTGCGCTGCCAGGTCTTGCAAATGATCAGCAACCTCACGAATTTGGACTATGGCTTCTCCGATGAGGTAGTCCCTATCTCTGACTTGATCCTGAAAATGGTGAAGCTCTCCCTTCCAATGTCCTTCTCTTGCCTCAAGCTGCTCAATCCGAAGTTCACAATTCTACAATGCTGCTTCCAACCCTCTCTAGGGCCTGATTCTACGCCTGCATCTCTTGGAACTTCTTCTCCCAATACTCAGCTTTGGCTCTTTCTTCTTGAACCTCTTGTTGCCACTGCTTTAAAGACTTCCTCAATCCAGCTCTCTTCATTAATAGCTACATCCTCTTATATTGCGTCTTCAAGTCATCTCGGTCTTCCTCAATCTTCCTCTTTTCTTTCCTCACTTTTTCGACCTCAATTTTTTGAACGTTGACATCTAAGCTTAGGTACATCTTCTCCTCCTCAAGCCTCTTTATATTTTTCCCGAGCTCTAAATTCTTCCTTTCGAACTCTTGCTTTATGACCTCTAACTCTGATGGAATCACTCGTAAACTCTCTTTCATCGATCAAGCAGCCCCAAACTCAGCCTAGGGATGTTATCATTGGCTCTCTTGCTAAACTACCCTTTGTATTCAAGGGTTGTCGTCTGACCTTCAGTCAGAATATTCATACAGCAAACCTTCTACCAAGCCTCGAAAATCTCTCGCATCTTCTTCTTATAATGATCCCCCTTATATGAGAAATCACTCTGAGCTAACCCTTGTGTTGCCGGTATAAACTGCCCTGCTTTGTATTGCCTTAGGACAAGTAATGGTACATAACCAACAACTCCCCAAATTCCAGGAAGAGGTACCCAATCAAAGCTTCCACAATGATAAAGGACTTCATTAGGAGCCATCCAAGGGATTTTCTACATAACATCTTCCTCTTGGAGATTTTGAAGTATTTCCATCCATCTTTCCTCTATAATGTTGTCCCTCCTCGGCGTAGCTGCTGCTTCCTTTAAGGGAGAATAATCCTCAAAGAACACTCGGCAAGGGACCTTGACCTTCCAAAAGTGACTGTGGAACTATACTAACAGCAGCTAAGCGCATCCAATGAATCTATCTTCACCCGCACTCTGACATGCACTCAAGGATCTAAACGTCTCAGCTAGGATTGCAGGCACAGGTGTGATCTGTTTACCAAGTCAATCGAATAAATCCGCAACTACCTCATATATGTGCCCTATAGCTTTGGGGAAAATCACTAAACCATAAATACTTAAGGCCAAAATATCAACCCTCCTCTTCACATCTGGGTGCACCAATACCAAATCCCTCAAACTTACCCACGGAATGCATTTACCATCGCCCTTTTGTTGGATTTGAGCTGCGGCCCACTGTTCACTCATCCCTGTGATAGACATTAATTTCTTCACGAAAGTTGGGAGGTTAGCAACCCTAATGTAAGCCCTGTTACATTGAATTCTTGGACAGCGAAGTAAGGTCGTATACTCCTCCGAAGTGGGTACTAAGTCTACCTCTCCAAATGTAAAACAACTATAAGCAGGGTTCCAAAATTGTACTATAGCTCGAAACAGATGCTTATCCACCTTGATGTCTAGCAAATAGGGAAGATCTCCATAATTCTGGTAGAACAGCTACTTAGTCTCATCATCCCATTGGGCCCAAATGTCCTTCAACTCCTTCAACTCATTCTGTGTCGAACTGATACGAGTGAAGTCCCACAACTCTAACGTATACCCCTCGGTGACACTATCTCCTTTCTCTAACTGGGTTTTCTCTGACCACGTACAGACAGAAGCGTTGTCCTCCATTTTATCAAGATATTAGTTCCTCATTACAAAACTTTCTAATCTAGAAATCGAACCGTGAATCAACACCTTTAAATGTTGAATGACATGCACTGATAACAAAATAAAATAGGTCAGTGTCATATATAAAAGGTATAATAAACAAGCATTTATAAGGGTAGCTTACTAAAGGCTATCGATGTACTCCCTAGGGTAAGCACTTAAAGTTCACTATATGTGTTTCAGTTCTAAAGCGAGGGTACCTGAACTAGCAAATTCCTCGATCCTCACCCATTAGAGGCTCATATGGACCAAGTTCGGTTCAGGGGGACACATTTCCCTATGGCTATGCAGAGATGAAAATCTCACGAAGACATAGGTACGGATGTATCCCGGAAGCAATCCACTAGCCCATGCGGAGGTGAAAACCTCATGAAAGCGTATCTTCTCACTCCCACTTAAGGGTGCGACCACAGCGGTCATGCAAATACAATGTGTGCGAAAACAAAATAACAAACATATGCAGCAAACACATGTAAAAAGATTGATATTTTTAAAATTTTCCCAAACTTTTGACATTAAGACAGAAAATAATCAATTTCTGGGCTTGACTCTCTTATTTGTCCCTAGTGGAGTCGCCAAGCTGTCGAAACCATTTTTTGAGGTGTTTAAAAAATGGCGTTTGACTTTTTGAAAAATGAAAACGAGAGTCACCACTAACCTTTTAAGGTGTGATTGGATCACCTTATAAAAGATTTTGGTCTACGAAAATGTGAGAAAATGGATTCGGGAGTCAGTTACGTACGAGGAAGGATTAGCACCCTCGCAACGCCCAAAATTGGTACCAAATTGAATAGTTTTCTGTCTTAATGTTAAAAGTTTGAAAGAATTTAAAACCAAAATAATTTGAGTTGGAAATTGAGATTTCTTTGCCCCGAAAGAATACGAACATCACATCCAGCACAATTGGACACGATATTCTTAAACTCTCGTAACTAAAATCATCTCGTAATTTACAAAATTCATTTAGAAGGATATTTTAGGTATTTAGACAAACAAGGAATTGCAACTCAGCATGTTAGGGCATTATTTCCCGAATCCCTAAACACAAAAACATTGCCTCATTTTTAAAACATTTTTGGGTATATAGTTTTTTAAAACAATGATGCATTTAGGATATAATATTAACATATTACAAGATATCAATACTAAACTATATAATTCACACATTAATACTTCATGCAAATATAACATAGCAAATAATAAATAACAATATACACTACATAATATATACATTTACATGTCATGCAAATAAACATAGAAAGTAATAAACATAAAATATAAAATTACATGGTATACACAATAATGTTTCATACAAGTATAACCTAAAATAGCAACATAAAATGATCAATTTCCATGCAAATATATAAAAACAATAAATAAATAAAAATATAAATAATTTATGAGATAAAATTAACATACTAAAACAATACTAAATAAATAAAAAATACGAAAATGAATCAACAAATTATGAACATATGTAAAATAAGTCAAAAATAAAGATGAAAACTAAATACCGTTAAAAATAAATGAGGTATTAAAAATATTTAAAACAATATATAAATAATAAAGGAGAATTTTAAAAAATTGTTAATTAATTAAAAAACTATATGATATAATAATTTAATATATATTTTATAAAAATAATTTTATATTAAATAGGAACAAAACTTTATAGTAAATTTTACAATATTACATAATATACTAAATATTTAATAATTAATAATGATATATGTATTATTTAATAATAATTTACAAATTTTAAAATTATACATAATAATAAATAATAAATAATAATATAATATAATATATAATAAAATAAAAATAATATAATGAATAATATATATAATAAAATGATATAATATATAATAAAATATATAAATAAAATATATAATGAAATATAAATAATATAATAAATAATACATAAATAAAAATAATATATATAATAATTTTTACATATATAAATAATGTTTATAGTAAAAATAAATAATATTTAAAATATTTAAAATAAATAAATTATATATAAAAATTTAAAAGGATTAAAATTAAATAAAATAAAACTCTAGGGTTAATTTTAAAATAATAAAAATTTGGACCTAATTGAAGCAGCGCTAAAATCCGAGGGACTTACTGGCCAATTAGCCCTAATCCCAAAAACGACGTCGTTCCCAAAATAAGTTTTATAATGGCCATTAGGACTAAATTGAAACAAAAATAAAAGGTTAGGGCCAAATTAAAATAAAAATAAAATGAAATTATAAATATTAAAAATGCGGAAGGATCAATTGGGCAATTAGCCCTTCTACCAAAAACGCGGGGATCCTCCCCGGGTCATGGGTCAACACGCGGATCCTTCACTTAAACGGCGCTGTTTTAGTGCTTATTAAACTAAGCAAAAACGAGACCATTTTTATAATACTATATAAATCAGATTTTGGCCCAAAAATTCATTTTTAAAGCTGGTTTTAAAAAAAAAACTTGAAATCCTCTGAAAGAGAAGAAGAGAAGAGCTCTCCGGGCTCCGGCCTCCGGCCTTCGTCAGGCCAAGCTCCTGTCATCGGGCTGCATGCGCCCATGCGCCACACGCGCCACCGTTCACGGCGGTTGAAAGGTTAAAAGCCTTCATTTTTCCAGGCGAATCACAGGTAATCTCTTCTCTTTTCTAAATACCGACAATTTTTGTAAAAAACGATTCATATGTGTTGAACAAAAAGAAATAAACTATAAGGAACGAAATATGTAACTAAAATCACTTTTTTCCAAAAAGAAACTGCTCGTATTTCTTTCTTGTATATATATATGCGTGTATCTATTTGTATCTATGTAAAAATCCTCCCTATTACAGTGAAGATATTCGGCTTTTATAGCCCCTGTTTTCTAAGTACAAATTTGGTGTGTTCTTCTGTTTGATTCCTTGCCATATTTGCTGTGTATTTCTTTCCCTTTTTGCAGGTGACGACGAGAAAACCGGCAACGATCAGGTGCTGATGATGGCGCACTGGCGCGCCGATTAAGGCGCGAGATGAGGGGTCACTGACTACGGCGTGATGATTGGGATCGTGCTTGCGGCGCGAAGGTTTCTGGAAACCCTAGGGTTTCCTGATTCAGTTTAGGCATTGGGCCTTCCTGGGCCTTGCTGATTTGGGTCTAGTTTGGGTATTTGGGCTAAAGGGTTTTAGGTGTAATGAGGTTCAAATGTTGGTTACCGGTGTGATTTGTAAATGGGCCATAAGTAGTGCTTCAATTGGGCTATGTAAATAGGCTAGCAATTTGGGTTTTGTAAATGGACTGTAAAAGAACTTTTATTATTTTTTGGTTTTTTATTTTATTTTATTTTTTTGTTTATTTTACGGGCCGAGCAAATTTGGGCTATTATACCAAAAACCTAAAAACCCGAAAACAAAGAACTCTCAAAATGTTAACATAAAATTCTCTAAATGTGTTATGAGTTCTAATCTCTAATGGGTGTATTTTTTAAGGTTGTAAAAGAGCCTGTTTATAGGCTAAATTCATAAGTCAAATAATAATAAAATAATTTAGACTAACCAGAGTTTGATTGAAACAAATAAATAGAGTTTAAATGAAAGATTATTTCTCAAATTTGACTGAAATAGGAGTCATACTCAACAGGCACAATACCAGAGACTTTGGTTGAAATTCGCAAAGCATCTCACAAGTTTGAACAGTCCCCTCCTTATGGCGGAAATTTAGAAACTTCAAAGTATCGTTCTTGGCTTCCAAACACATCCGTTGATAAGCTTCAGTTGGATAAGAAATCTTATCAACCACCCACTCCAAATAAACTTTTCGAGGAGTTGAGGTGGTCAGATTCTTCGGATAATACACCTAGCAGGTTATCAGATTTAACTTTTGACTTTAAAAATTTTAATCAACAAATCGAAACATGTAATTGGCTTCTCACTGAATTTAGAATTGCTTTGCGGATAATAGTTTTCTTCTTAGAAATGAAGTGATTATCTGAAATTTTGTTGTGTGATTTTGTGAATACATTTTTGCATAATTTTGAAGTCTACCTCACAATTGACTGGTGCTATTTCTTTTTTAGTTGTATATCAAATGTAACAAACAATGGGATGTCCTCCATGTGTTCTACTGAAGGTAGTGAGGCGACGACTGTTGATAAAACAGCCAAGACTGGTATCTTTTCAACTTTCGCTTATTGAAGGAACAAGTGTGTGTGATTTGAATGTGAATCTAATGCTTCTTCTAAATTTGAAAATATTGATCAAAATCCGGAGAAACTTGAAGTACTAGGTTACCAAAGTGCATTGAAGTACTCGCCAAACCCAACCCCGTTAAAGCTTTCTGATGAAATGCAAACCCTAGGAACTGTTTTTCCCTCAAACGTGGGAATTCTTACAAATGGGAAGACTCAGATCCGGTCTAAATACGTTCATTTAATTTTGAATCCGATTGGGAATGCCTCTCCGTTAAATGTAATGAATAAAGAGCCATTGAGCTCCAAAGAGATGTTTAATGAGCAGGACGAATCTCCTGAACGATTAGAAAATGGCACCCCAAGCTTAGAGTAAAACAAGCTTAACTTGGTAAAATTCAGAAGATGAAGGTAGCTTGTCTTCTTGGCTGAAGCTAAAACAGATTATCATAGATGATCCTACTAAGAATATTATAAGATAAAAAACCATAAACAATCCAAATTAGTAGATCCTACGCAAAATATATATGTAATTAACACATAAAAGTATGTCATTTTAGTGTATTACCATAGATATCTATTAAACACTACAGGAAAACAGACTTTTAGCAGCGTTTTTTTTTTTTGCCTTTAAAGCACCGCTAGAACTATTTGCAGTGTTTTCACAAGTGCCGCAAAAAACGCCGCTATAGACAATGCCACAAAAGATCATGACTTTTAGCGGTGTTTGTGGGCAAAGCGCCGCTAAAAGCCATGTGGGAGAAGCGCCGCTAAAAGCCATGGCTTTTATTGGCATGACTTTTAGCGGTGCTTTTGTTACAAACGCTGCTAATTTTGGCAAATTTACAATATACATTTTTCACTAATATCCAACCCTTCCTACATTAAATCCAACCAAAAACATCAAATATAGCATGAAATCCAACCAAAAATAGCAAATGTAGCACAAAAAATACAACAAAAAACATTAAATCTAAATGATACTTCAAATTCAACGAAAGATATATGATGTAAATTAATAAATGAAGTATAACTCAAAATATTATTACAATAATGTTAAATGTGACAATGTTAAAAATATTCTTACAATGAGAAAACAAATGTCTAAGATGGCGACTTTTAGATCTTTGAAACATCTTCATCATATCTTTCAAGTCAGAGTGAAGCTCATTGTACTTTTTCTCTACTCACGCCATCATTCATTGTCTCTCGCCTCCTCACATCTCTCTAGTTCGTCCCTCATTCAGATCCGCTCTAAGTTGTTGCTGGAGTTCTTCATATTTTCTTTGTACCTCAGCAATTTGCTCAACTATGCTCGCTTGCATATGAGCTATCTGGTCTCTTAACCTCTGAACTTCAGCTTGAGCTTGACTCCCAGAAGACATGTATTGCTGGGAGCTAGATCAAAAATATTGGGTCAGGGTAACACCAGATCCTTGAAATCGAACCCGACCATACCTTTTAGGACCCAAAGATTCAGTAATAATTCTGTTATTAATGTCCTCAAGATTAACAGAACTATCAGTCGAAGCAATCGCTTCATACTCCGCGTTCTTCTCCTTTAATTTCTCCTAATAAATGAATCAAATAGTTAGAAACGAAATATATAATAAAAAGGAATGCAACATAACTTAACATTATTTAAAACTACTAACGATTTAATTAAACCATTATAATTAAACATTATAAATATTTATAATAAATCAAATTTTATTAAGTAAATATACCATAATTTCTCCAGCTTCGGATGTCATAGGAGATCCATCTTTCTTCCTATACGTAATGTGAAAAAGCTGAAGGCGTCTAGCTTTTGACCAGAAAAGACTTCCTACAATATAGTAGCAAAAATATTATTTAATAGTAGAAAATCATTAATATTTGACAGAATTAATAAATTCATAATACCTCAACCTCAGCTACAGAAGCAAAACTTCTCGACCCTGCCGTGTGCATGAATTTTTGTTTTTTCCTGCTGCTTGTTCAACTCGCTCATGGCCCTACATAAAGTAATTATTATTACGTATATAGTAAACACTATATACCGAAAAATTTATAATAGTTTGGAAGTACATAATACCTCTCCTTTCTTTGATTTCCAGAATCTAACCGCATCTTCCCATTGGTACCTCAGCATTCCCGGCGGGACATTTCGCAATTTTTTTTCGAGGCCTATGTCTTTCTTAAAATATTCTTTTTTCAAAGTGCTTTTATGGTCTCTCCATTTTTTACCCAATGCCTTCTTGATATAGTCATCCGAGACCTCTAAAGCAAATCTCTCCTAAAAAACACAAGTTTAGAATGTAAATATAAATGAAACTTAAACCAAAGTATTATAAATTACATGCATGTTTTGTTACCTTAATATTATTGAGAGCTTGATTTTTGTTGCTATCAGGCATGTGATGCCATGATTTGTAGTTGATGGGCAACAAATTGGCATTTCGTGCTATAATGCCCAAATAGCCTACTAAAAGTCGAGCTTCAGATCCAACAAGCTGACCATGACTGTTTCTACTTACTTTGACACACTCAACAGGATCTAAGTCGTATAAATCTTTAAGTAGTGTACATCCTCGACCTCTGCGCGTCCCACCACTTTCAGCTGAAAAAAGATATATTATTATTATATTAAAATTGAAAAATAAATCAATAATAAAAGTCAACACACATGTAAAATAAACTTAACATTACTTTGAAATTCTGCAGGCTCGTCAAGTGTCTCTGGTACATTCGAAGATCTAATAACTGCCTGCTGTTCACTATTCGCTTCTTCCGAATTTGAAGTATTCTAGACAATACTTAAATCTCGTAATCTTCTTCTACACATTTTTCCTGCAATAAACATAAAATAGTTGAAATTTTACTAACAAATTACAACAATAATAGTACATATAAAATAGTTAAATTATATAACATGACCAATATTAAAATTATAATATTACATATAATTAAAAAATCTTAAAATCTTACTACATCATAATTCGTAAATATTTCCATCCACATCTTGACGAACCTATTGAAATTATGTAGTAGTACTAGGGATATTTTCATTTAAGTTTTGTTCTGGAAAAGACAAAATTTCTGATTTTTCGACGATGTCATCTCTACTTCCATTGCCTATGCCAAACAAGTCTCTAGGGGTGTTTCAGAGTACAACGTACCAACCC
Organism: Gossypium arboreum; assembly: GCF_025698485.1. NCBI lineage: Eukaryota > Viridiplantae > Streptophyta > Magnoliopsida > Malvales > Malvaceae > Gossypium > Gossypium arboreum. The sequence goes on from NW_026440309.1 coordinate 322,652, forward strand.
TCATCAGTTGGATCTTTCGAGTAAAAAACTTGTTTCACTTGAGAAGAAAATACATACGTCTCGTCTATTAATTGTTCTCCAGTATGAATCAATCGAGAGAAATTCACCATTATAAAACCAAATTAATCATTTTTAATTTCGCGAGCAGTATTAACATCAGCCCAATCACATCGAGATAAGACAACTTTCCATTTTCCATAGTAATTCAACTCAATAATATCAGTAAGAAGTCCGTAATACTCCACATTTCCCTCAACAGGATTACTGTCCCTAGCACTAGCATAACTTATAATTGAAGAATTAACAACTATTCCACAATTTTGAGTTCTCCTCAATCTCTCGCAATATTTTGTATAAAATCTGAATCCATTGATAATGAAGGCACTATATCTTTTTACTACTCTATTCAGACCTTGGGAAAGCCATTTAACTTTGTCATTAACGTCCTTCCCACTCCAAACCTATTGAATCAAAAGTAAATTGAGTAATTATAAATGTTATGAGAAAATATTATTATTTGTCAATAAAAGGTTGAGTTGCATACTGTTTGGCTTAACCATTCATGAAAAGATTCTGTGAATAACTTATCTCAAGATTTGTTTGTACTCACTATGTTAAAAAGAGGTTTAATTGGTTAGAAAATAAACAAATCAAAAAGATGAATATTTATCATATTTTAGAACTTACTTGCATAATGGTTCAGTTGAATCATGGTGAAAAAGAACATATCTATGTGCTTGTACCCAAGATCTTTCATTTAATTCTACAATTTCAACTTTACCGATTGGTTCTCCATAACTTTGAAATAAATAAGTTTCGGCCAAGTTAGGATCATTGAGCCCAGCATTTCTACTTGGTCTATTCAATCTTGTTTCAACATCTTCTAAATATCTAGAACAAAAAATCATACACTCCTCTGCCAAATAGCCTTCAGCAATTGATCCTTCCGGATAACGCTTATTACGACAATAAGACTTCAATTTGAATAGGAACCTAAACACAATATACAACATTATCAAAAGTTGTAACTAATGGTATAGAGGTGAATGAATGAATATGTTTGAAATAAATCCATCGATAGAAAACTGGTCCACCAATTATTGCTTCACGAGGGAGATAGATTACTTAGTGTACCATAATAGTGAAGAAGGAAGGTGGAAAGATCTTCTCCAAATTACATAAAGTCAAAGCGGCTCGATCTTGTACTTTCTCAAGTTCTTCAACATTAAAAACTTTGCAACAAATAGCTTTCATTATATTGGAAAGTTCAATTATACAGGACGTTACTTTTTTTGACATATAATACCGTAAAGTAAGTGGCAGTAAATCTTGCATCAAGATGTGATAATCATGTGATTTTAAATAATATAGTCTTCGATCTTTAAGACTCACACATCGAGATATATTTGATGCATACGCATATGGGACCTTTATATCCTTCAACACCGTGCAGAACACTTCTTTCTCTTCCTTCGACATTGCAAAAATTGGAGGCGGCAACCGATATTTCCCATTCAGAAGTACTTGGGGATGAAGATCACGCTGAATTCCCATGTCAACTAAATCAAGTTGACTCTGAAGATTATCTTTTGATTTTCCATCGACATTCAAAATTGTCCCGATGATGTTCTCGCAAACATTCTTTATGCATGATAGTGAGATTGTGTTGTAAAATGTGATGCTCCCAATAAGACAACTCAAAAAAAATAATTTTTTTTCCATAAGTCTGCCTTATTAAGATCATCCTTTTCATCAGATTCATCCCTCTATCTTCTCTTTGTTTGTATGTTGGATGGTTGATTCATCTTCTCATAACTGAAATCTATATCTTTTAACATGAACAAGATTTCAGATCTAATGGTCTACTTAGGAGCTTCTCTAAACTCTTTCAGTACTGTCAAATAAAGTCCTTTGAAATCTAAATCTATAATTTCCATCTAACCACCGACGATGCCCCATATAAGAGAACTTTTTCTCATTATATAACTATTAATTGTCATAAGCCATTAATTGTCATAACGTCCTTTGGTACTCCAACCAGATAAATTGGCATAAGCCAGGAAATCATTAATTGTCCACAACAAAGCTGAACGTAAATTAAAGTTCTCCTTTCTCAATACATTATATGTCTCAACACCCGACCATAACTATTTTAACTCTTTAATAAGTGGCTATAAATAAATGTCAATATCATTTCCGAGACCTTTCTTTCCAGGGATAATCATAGATAATATAAAAGAATATTGCTTGCAAAGTACTGTACGAAGTACTCATGATTTTAAAAGGTTAAACCCGTCAGTTGCTAGCCCAAGCCTCACATTCCGAGGATCGCTTGCAAAGTTTGGAAATTTATTGTCAAACGATTTCCAAGCTAAAGAATCTGCAGGATACCTAAATAATCCATCATCGGTTCGTTGATCATTATGCCACCTTATAGAGTCGACTGTCTTTGATGACATGGAAAGCCTTTGAAGTCTTGGTATTAGAGGAAAATATCGCAACATCTTGACTGGCTTCTTTCTTAACTGTGCCCCACCTTCATCCGCATTCATATCTTCTGTATTCCTATTCATCCAATGAGAATTACCGCAAACATGACAAGATTGTTGGTTTTTCTGATCACCCTAGTACAACATGCAGTCATTTGGGCAACTATGAATTTTATCGTACCCAAGGCCTAAATCTTTTATTAGTCTCTTCATATCTTGAAAAGACTGAGGTATTTTTGCAAACGGAAACATATCTCTCAGAAACTCTAGCAGCATTGTAAAAGAGTTTCAGTCCACCCTCCCAAACATTTTAAGTGAAATAGACGAATCTGAAGGACAATTTTGAATATTTTGATCCCTCGTAAAGTTCCTCGTTCATTTCATTAAGTAAATTTTAGAACTTCTCCGCTTCTTCATTTGGCTCCTCATCAGGTGCACTTGTTCCCGTTTCAGTAAAAACATTTCCACTAATATTACAATTATCGGATGCAATAAAGTCAGGTGAAAACGGTTGCTCACTATGACTGTGCATATTAAATGTGTCCCGCGACATACCTTCCATGTCATCTTGTTTAACATATTGACAGTAAGCAGTATCAGGATAAGTCAGATTAATCGTTGAAGAAGTTCCACTAGATGTACACTCTCTATGAAAAATCCATTTTTTATACCCCCGAATAAAGCCATCAATAATTAGATGTTCGTAGACAACTTCATGAAAATGCCAATTGATGTTGTCACACTTCTTACACGGGCAAAAAATCATATTCTCTTGGCTTGCATTTTGAAATGCAAAATTTCGAAAAGTTTGTACTCCATTTCGTTAGTCGTTGCTTACCCTTGACAATTTCATCCAACTCCTATCCATTTCGTAGTTCTTGAAGTCTAAACTTGACAATAAATTACACGAATAAGTTATGTAAGTTATGTGAGTTATGTAAGTTATGTGAGGTATGTTAAGTTATGTAAGTTATGTGAGGTACTATGTAAGGTAAGTAAGTTATGTAAGTTATGTGAGTTATGTAAGTTATGAGATGATATATATAAATTATTAAGTTATGTAAGTTGTGTGAGTTATGTAAGTTATGATATGATATATATTTATGTATTATGTAAGTTATGTAAATTATGTAAGTTATGAAATTTAAACTTTAAACTATATACTTTTAAGGAAATTATTAGATTAAATTTACAAGTTTAAGGTTAATTGTTTACATGTTTAAGGTTAATTATTTATTTTGGGTTAATTATTAGATTAAATTTACAAGTTTAGGGTTAATTATACTTTAAACTTTAAACTATATATTTTAAATACAATTTAATTTAATTAGGTCATTTAAAAATAAAATATAAGTAGACAAAATATTTTTGTGAATCGATTAATTCTAACAAATTGTTTAAACATTTTATATTTTAATATTTTTTGGGAAACAGTTGTTTTATTAAAATGAAATCATTCTAGTAAAACATAAAAAAAAGAAAGAAATAACTTAACAAAATAATTAATGAGTAACAAAAAAACTTTTCATTTTAAAAGTTTTTAAATCATTTTTTGAAAAAAATAGTAATTTGATTTTTATATTAAAATAGATATTATTTTATTTTATTTAAATTTTATAATATTATACTATTTTATAAAAAATATTTTATTACTTTTTGTTTAAAAGGAAAAGAAAAGGAATGGAAAAAATAAGCCTACTCACCTGTTCCCTTTTGGCCTTCTTTTACATTAAAATTTTATTTCTTAAGTCCATTATTAAATAATTCTATACATAGCAGGGGCAAGACACATTATAACCAAAACATGCCCTATTTTGGACAGCATTTATACTCTAATTAAACAAGCACTAATACTCGGTAATCATAGGAGACATGTCCCATTTTGGACAGCTTTAACCTTCCAATTTATCATGCATTTCAACTAGAGGTGTGCATGAGTCGGGCTAGACCTAGACAAAATTTTAGGCCAGTTTTCTTGGCCCAGGTCCGGCCCGGCCCGAAATATAGGTTTAAAAATTTTTTCAAGCCCGACCCAAAATAAAATTGTTCAGCTCGAGCCCGGCCCATATTAAATTTTTTAGCTTATTTCATTAAATAAAAAATTTTAAAATATAATAAATGAAATACATTTAAAAACATAAAATAAATATTAAAACAAGAAACAAATAAAAATGAGACTAAAATCATTCTTAAAACAATACACAAATTGAAAATATAATAAAAAATAGTTATATTAAAATTGAAAATAAAATGTAAATATGATTAAAAATAAAAAAATATATATTTAGTATACAATTCGGGCCGGGCCAGGCCCTGGCCGAAAAATTTTAACCCCCCAAACCTATATTTCGGATCTATATTTTTACCCGAATCCTCCCATTTTTCGGGCGGACCTTCGAGCCGTGCCGGGTAGCTCGGCCCATGCACACCTTTAATTCCAACAAATTTAATTTAAAAAATAAAATAAAATCAGACAACATTATAATAACTACAGAAATAAAGTCATATTTGTTTTATTATCCAATTTACTTTTGTAATCAAAACTGCATACATATTTGTGTTAGAATAATTACAATAAATCGTTTATTTCAATGCTAGAGAAAAATAAGTGACAAACAAATGGAAATGAACAATGATATATATTAAGTAACTAAAAGAACATTATGAGTTCGATTATTATATTTTCTGTTCAAAGCAATACCTGGCGAGGTATATTAGCCCAATACGAGAGGGTGAAGTTCCCTGGTGAGAGATTTATGTTATTATCCTTGCAATGCTTATGAAAGAGTTAACTAAAAGAACATAAGCAGTCGCACGCGTCCATAATAACCTTCGCTTTGCAATCGATTAACCTTCGAAGTAAAAAAATTCGTGTTTCAGCCCATTTATATCGAACATGCAATGTAGATATCTATCTATACCTATGAATGCAAGTGGGACCTGACATAATACAAGGGGAAATCTCATTACTAAAGCTCAAAAAGACCAATCCAAAAAAAATGTTACTTGCATTCAATAATTTGTCAGATTAAATGATAATACATAAAAGACAAGCATACATGCATACATACATACATATATGAGATTCATGTAATGAAGTTAAAAATCTCATTACTAAAGCATCTAAAGAAGAAACAAAGTAAAAGCATGTGGCTTGCATTCCATAACTTGTATGATGAAAGATAACACATAAAAGACAAGCATACATCCATGTGACTTGCTTTCAATCATATTAAAATAACACATAAAAACAAGCGCTTGCATCAGGTTATATGTTATGGACACGTAAGTAAGAAAACAAGCAAATGTATGTGTTTTTTCAGTGTATATGTCTTTTTATGTTACCTTCTTTCTAAGATGGCTTTTCTTTGTAGCTTCTTTGTTTTGAGCTAAATGTCTCAATATTTTTACCTCAATTTTTTGACGTTGAACCTTAATGAATTAATCTGGAAAAAAAATATATTACAGTCCCTAAAAACTATTACCGAATTAAGGCTAAAAAATAAATTAAGCGAATGCACAACAATGAATTTCTGGAAAAGAAGCAATAATCAACTACTAATCTATTTTCCTACTAACAATCAAATCGTAGAGAAAATATATTACTCATATTCTTTGGCTGAAAATGTAAACAGTCTAAACTAAAAACCCTCTTTGATTTGTTACTTCTAAAATCACCCTCTTCTCTTTCAAGTTCTGTTTTCCATTTCCAGGACTGCCATTACCCACCAATTTTCCTTCTTCCACAACAATGCTAAAGCTCCTTTCACGTCCACTCGAACCCTCCCAAACACTCCTCTTACTCCTTCTCTCACTCTGTTCCAAGACCACTTACAACCTCTATTTTCCCTATTTCCCAACCTCCAAAATCCAAACCAAAGCCACTCAACCCAACCCCAAATCGAAACCCGACTCCTATAAAGCCAGTGATGCAACAGAGGTGTGTAACAAAAAACTTACTGTATGGTTGCGACAGAGGACGGCAACGCAGCAGAGGGACACTCAATGGCTATGCAGATGCTTGGGTCAGAGGCGCTGCAGTCGATGGGTGTCGATTTTGGTTTAGGGAAAATTTAAGGTTTTTCAAAAATTTGAGAGATTGGGGGAAATATTTTAAGGGTAAAAAATGGGGTTTCAGGTATATGGCTAGGATAGAATTAGAGGAGAGTAAAACGACGTAGTTTCCTTTACTCAACAATGACAGTTTGCTGCGTTTCTAACATAGAGCCGCTAAAGGTCGATCTTTTGCTGCGTTTATAACATAGCGCTGCTAATGCGAGTAAAAAGCCTGGCACTATTTTGGTTTGGTGAAATGAACTTTTGCGGCGTTTTTCACAAAAACGCTGCTATTTTCTTACCTTCTACAGCATTTGTATCATAAACGCCGCTAATGCCTTTGATACAATTATTATTTATAGTTTAATTATTTCTTAAATTCCTTTTAAGGACATTTGTTTTGCTTCAAACAATATATTTAATTTTTAAAATTTTATAATTTAAAATTACCAAGAGGTGGATTTTGTGGAAATAATGAATTTCTCGTCCTTTTTACTTTATTATGCTTTAGATATTAATAATAAATATATATTACAATGTACAAAAGTAATTAAGAAAATAATCATATACCCTAAACCTAAACCCTAAAATAAAATGATTTCTTATCGTTTTAGTAACACTCCAAAATCTTAAACCTTAAATTTTAAAACATAAACTAAAGAACATTGACCCTACACCTTAAACCTTAAACCCTAAACCATGGCCCATAACCCTAAACTATAAACCTCAAACTCTAAACCCTAAAACATAAACCATGAATCATTAACCATACACCATAAACCATAGACTACAACCATTAACCCTAAACCCTAAACCCTAAACCCCAAACCATAAACCCTAAAACCATAAAACATGTACAACAAACCCTAAACTTTAAACCATATACTTTAAAAATACTAATTAAACACGAACCTCTAAATCATAAACCATTAACTCCAAGTCTTAAATCCTAAACCCTAAAATAACATATTTATTATGACATTTTTATAAAAAATTAAAGGATTTGGGGAATAAATAAAGGGTTTTGTGAAAATTTTCAAGGAAATCTAATTTTGGAAAAAACTAAAGGATTTTCGGGGCTAACAAAACGATGTCATTTAAGTCAAATTAGTATTACAAAATTGTGGCGTTTATGGAAAATGCCACTAATTCATAACCCTAGCGGCTTTTCTGGTAAAAACGCCACTAAAACTTAATTCTTTGTAGTGAAACGACAATGTCAAGGGCAAATTGGTATTGCAAATTTGTGGCTTTTATCATAAACTCCACTAATGTATAACATTTGCGGCGTTTTTTGCCGAAATCACCACTAAGAATTTATTGCTTTGTAACGAAACTACATTGTTTATGTGAAATTTGTATTTTATATTTGCAGCGTTTTACGCAAAAAACGCTACTAAAAAATTTTTGCTCTGTAGTAAAACAATGCTATTTAAGTCTATTTGGTATTGCAACTTTGCGGCGTTTATTACAAATGCCACTATAGCATCACTTTTGTGGTGTTTAATCCAAAACGCCACTAACAATTTAATTCCCTATCTTTAGACAATGTCGTTTAGGGCAAATTGGTATCGCAATTTTGCGGCATTTATGAAAAACACCACTAAAAATTTATTCCTCTATATGGAAACGACGCTGCTTTGATCGATTTGCTATGTAAATTTTTGGCGTTTTTGCAAAGTGCCGATAATGCAACACTTTTTTCGATGTTTTATTCCTAAACGCCACTAAAAGTTTAATTCCCTCTTGTGAATGCCGTTGTTTAATGCATGTTTGTATTGCAATTTTGCGGAATTTTCTCAAAAATGCCACTAAAAGTTTAATGCTCTTTAATGGAACGACGCCGTTTAATTCGAATAGGTATTGTAGATTTGTGGCGTTTACGACAAAACGGCACTAATGGAACACTTTTGTGGCATTTTAGGGCAAAGCCCCACTAAAAATTTTTTCCATGTATTTGAACGGCGCCGTTTTGAAAAATTTTAGTACGTTTTAGCGGCCTTTTTGTGCAAAACGCCGCTATAGCTCTCACATTTTACGGCGTTTTCATTTTAGTGCCACTAATGTATAAATTTAGAGGTGTTTTTTATCCAAACGCCACTAAAAAGGCCGCTAAAGGCTTAATTTCTTATAGTGAATTATGCTTATTGCTAAAGATATTACTATCCATTTGGGTAGTTATATCTCTATAAAAAGACCTTTTACAAATAGGAGTAAATTTTCATTTGTATGGCACACAAAAAAAACACATCAAATTTTTTTTTCTATTCTCCCACAATCTTTTATATTCCTAAATTGTTTTATAAAGAATTACCGTAGAAATTGTTTATAGAAATTGATATTCTTGTTATGCTCCGCTCAGTGTTTAGTGGTTTGTTTACGTTAGTACAAAACGTAGACAGTCTTTGGGCTTTATTGGATTCTCGAGGTTCATTTACCAATAACTTTTTTACACACCATAATATAGATAGGGGCGAATAAAACTTTAAAGAAAATTGCATTGATAAGCTTTCGCTAATTTCTCATAAATTAATTTTTATACCTACACACCAAGATCTAGTTCCTTTTAAAAAATAGTGTATATTTATATTTCTATCAATCAAATTTATTTTAAAAAATATATATATATACAAAATAGGAGCGATCAATTTACATTACAAAAATTTACTTAATTTTACATTATTTTATAACCATTATATCAAATGAATCATATTAAGTTAAAAACATTTTTATTTTAGGTTACAACATTTCATTTTGACTTCTCCATTTAGTTTCCAATGTAAAGTGTTTTTTTTACCGTAACTTTTTTATGCTACAATCATTTTTTTCCTAATTTTCTTAAAAAAAGAATTAACGAAATATAAGTTAGCTATTGTAGTTGGCACCTATTATATACAATGAACAGAGGCGTAGCTAGGGCTGGAGCCCCAACTCCCTAAAATAAAAAATTATTATTTAAGTCCTTTAAAATTTTTAAAATTTTAAATTAGTAAAGGTAAAATTGCACTTTGACCCTCCTAAAATTAGAAAAGTTTGATTTAATCCTTTAAAATTATAAAGATATAGAATACAAAAGTAAAATTTCATTCGTAGCCCTTAAAAATTATTCGACTTCTTACGACCATGAAATAAAGATTAGAGATTGTAGTTGGCAAAAATACTTGCTTCTGAAAATTATTACTTTTTCTCTAAGTGGATTTAAATTGTAGGAAAGAAAACTTTAATGAAAGATTGAAAAAATCTTCATAAAAATAAATTTAGATTACAATTATTTCTTAAAAATTGGAAAGTAATAAAATGAAAATGAAAGATACCAATGAAAGAACAAAAAGAAAAGATGAGAAGTAAGGTTTACCCTTTGATTGATCGAAGAGAAAGATAGCATAAAAAAATTAATTTATGATGGAGAGTAAACAAGGAAGTCAAAAGGCAACCAATGGCTAAGTGATTTGTACTTGAACAAGGTAAGAGAGACCAAAATAAAAGCAAATTATATTTATGGTCTTCCTACGTTGAAACAACCACCAATTTTAAACATTACTAATACATCAAATGCAAACCCTTAATAGAGATGACTAAGACTAAAGCATGAAACTAGTTCAACAAACCTAATTTACTAATTAGCAAAAAGAAACGAAATTAAGAGATATAGCCTTTTGGCTGCATGAAGTCTCCAAATTTGATTTTCTAATTTCCTATGCTTTTTGTGTTGTTGATGGTGCTGAAGAAGGTGTACATTGATGTGCTTGAACCAATAGTAGGATAAGTCAGTCCATTAGTATCTGAATCTAATAACCCTACTCCTCTGCATACATTCGAATCTAACTCCGAATCCACCTTTGATTCATCGTTGAAGTCCATGTCTCGAGCAACTAGGAACACTATATCCAGGTAGCTACACTCACTTGCCGGGTCCATCTTTGACATCTCAGCATCAGCAGCCATTTGCAACTCTATAGCAAACCCCAACCTTTCCATCACACCATTCATTGATGGCCTATCGGTTCCAACATCTGCTATGCAACTTTCTGCAATTTCGACAAACACCTTAAAACACTTTAGAGCTATCTTTCCAATCAAATATGGATCAATAACCTTGTACAGTATCCCATCTGCAATGCATTGCTTGGCCTAATGTGCCAGGCTCATTTGAGATTCGGGCAATTTCGTATTTACAGCTTTTCTTGCACATAACACTTCAAATAACACAACACCAAATGCATATACATCTAATTTTTAGGTTAATTTATGACCCCGAGCATACTCCGGGTCCATGTAGCCGCAAGTGCCCTTTATCCCAGTTATGAGCATCTCGTCTTTGGGGTCTTCTTTTGACAACCCAAAATCTGAAACCTTGACAGTAAACTTATCATCTAGGAGAATGTTGCTTGTCTTCACATCACGGTGGATAATAGTATGCCTCACTTCTGTATGAAGATAGTTCAATCCTATTACAGCTCCATTGCAAATCTCAAGCCTTTGCTTCCATATGAGAGGATCATAGGCAAAGCTAGTACTGTAAAGATGATCCGAGAGAGTCCCATTACTCATAAAATCATACAACAGAATCATCTCTTGTTTCTCATTGCAGTATCTGATTAAGGACACCTGTTGATACCATGCTGCTATGATATTTTTGGTTAAAGTGCATGCAGCACATGAAGCTACTGTAATATCTTCGGATGAAGTGCATGCAGCTTGTAAACATGCTGCAACACAAATGTTACAAGGCTGTTTAGCTGTAATATCTCTGGATGAAGTACGTGCTAGCAATTGTGCATGCTGCAGCACGAATGCTTGCTGTAACAGCAAGGTTGTTTAGTTACTTTGTTAAGTTACTTAGTTCAAAATGAACTAAGTTAGTATTGTTTTGATATTTTTAGGTGCTGATTATGGAATTAGCTTTTGTGCAAGTTAACTTTTTATGGTCCCAATGTTGACTAGTTTAGGTGGCTTGTTTGAGTGTACAAGCAATGTTTTTAAAGTTACTAGGCTGCTTCTGATAGGTAGCAATAAGTGATGTAGTTGGCTATATATGTATTGTTTTTCTTATTGAAAAATCAAACATATTAGTTATTGCTTCCTTGTCACACATTTGTGAGTAAGTAAATTTTTCTTGCTTCCTTGTTCTTTATACTGCATTTCTTCCTCTGCTTTGTTTTTTTCTTTGTTGCTATCAAAAATCCCAACAACACCAAATGAACATGGCGGAGCTGAAACAACATCTCAATCTCTGTTAAGAACTCTCCAATACCTTGACTGGATTCTAGATTCAGGCGCTTGATTGCAACTATCTTTTCACCTTCATCTATGAAACCTTTGAATACTTTCCCAAACCCACATTTCCCAACAACTAAATCATCATGGAAATTGTTGGTAGTAGCTTTGATCTCATCCAGTGAAAAATAGCGGCATAGTTCATCTGGTAACAGTGAGGTCCTTGTGGATTTCCCTTCGTTTTGATTTACCCACCAGCAAAGCCAACTTGTTCCCTTTCTTTGCCGCCGAACAACCATGCAAACCAATAAAGAAATTATGGTAATCAAACTAGCCACACATCCAACACAAGCAATTAGCAAGCTTCTCTTCTTGGATTTTGCACCTGCAAAATTGGACGAATCCGAAGATGGGGTAGAGCCACATGTAGTTCAGGGTTTGGTTCACCCAAATTGCCATCAGAGTTGCTTAATTTGAACACTTCAATCCCATTTAAGATAACATCATAGTACTTAAGATGATGAATAGGATGAAATCTATGGTGATGTACTCCTTTGATACAAACACGACATAATCCTTAAAAATCGGAACTCTGCCATGTCTGGTCCACATAAGCACATCAGCATTTTCTTCAGCCGTCTGACTGTTTATAGAGACCTTAAATGTTCGGTCTCCCGGAGAGTTTATCAGATCTTGTGGTTCACAAAAATGAAGCCTCACCATATACTTGAATCCTGAACCCACGAGCAATCTCCATGATAAGTTATGCTTCTCGTTGTACGTAAGACTAGGTCCTATTGTCCGTGCAGTCCGATAAACCATCTCCGGTGCCGTATATCTTTGAATCATTATGTAGTTGATTGGCACGGAGGTGTTGACAGTGACATAGCTATTTTTTGTCATGTAAAAAAAGTCATCGGACCAAAGCCTGAAAAGGCCAGTATCATCGATGGGCGAAAGGGATTGGCCCCCAACATTCAATCGATACGCCATCTCAAGTGCGGTGACATTCTCAACAGGGAATGGATATCTCTGACCGATGAAAGGGACATATTGTGAGTCAGGCTGTATGTAGTAAAGATTGGTAGGCATCGACACGATCTCAATTCCATTGATGAAAGCATAAGTATCGTTTGAAGCACTACGAGATGGAGTGAAAACAAGGTCCAACACCTCATTATCTTCCACGTTCAAACAGAATTCTCTGGGAAACCAATTTCTTCCCTTTGAATTTGTAACAAGGGAAGCACTGAAATTTTTTAGCGAAGTGAAAGAACCAGCTTTGACAGGGAAAAAGGCCTTGGATCTGTCGTATTCTTTATAGGACGCTGCATGGAAGTAGAGAAGAACAAATTTCTGGCCTAGAGTAACAGGGAAAGTGTACTTGAATTCGGAATGGGAAACTCGGGCGGTCATATAAGGCACGGTTTCGGAACCGTCTTGAGTATTAGCTTTGTAGGCTTACGATTTGTTGTGGGATGATTTGAAAGGTCCAAATTTTGAAGTCTTGTCTGCTGCCCAAGATTTGCCATCATTAGCTAATAAGTCGGTTGTAGCTCCACAATTCAGGGTGATATTATCAGTTGGAATGTATGCAGGCTGCTCTGATGCAACAAAAATGACTGACTGAAGGATGGTTATGAGAATTATTACCGAGTATTTCTCCATGAAAACAATTGAAAACTGACTATGAGTACATTTGTCTATGTAAATATATGTTGATGGAATGGGAACATGTTTTATCACTATATTTGCAAATTCATACAGCTTTTTGTTTATAGGTTACGAGTCTTTCTTTTCTTTTTTCTTTTTTCTTTTTTATATATTGCTGCAAATTAAAGCTAGATGATTGGAAAGTTAAATAGAAAAGGTAATCGCGAAACTTGTTTGAATTAAATATATTTTCACAAATAAGATTGACCGAAGGTCAACTACTTAACTAATTGATTTAAAATGGGATAATATCACGTTTGGTATCTATACTTTTATAAAATATTTAATATGATACATAAATTATCAATATGTGTTATTATGATACCTAGAGTTAACAACCTTAGTGAGTTATTAAATTAACCAATGGAAATTGATATGTAGAACTTTTTTCAAATCATTAAATCCACATGAATAATATAATATTATGTGAAAATTTAAATAAAATAAAAATTAAATTGAAAAAAAACAAATAGCTAAACATGTGGTTAATAAAAAAGAAGTGAATACTAAACTAACATGAAAATACTTGTATTTTTTATGTATAATTAAAATATTATTTAAATATAAATTTAAAATATTATTTCAAATGAAAAATTCTTCAAGAAGATGATCATATGCTTAAATGGAGAAGATGAAATTTTAACTTAGTTATTTGTTTTTAAATTTAATTTTTGTTTTTAAATTATTCACATAATGTTGTATTATTCATGTGGACTTAATGATTTGGAGGAAAAAGTCTATGTATTGAATTTTTTGATGGTTTAGCAATTCACTAACATTGTTAACACGGTACTATTATAAAACACATATTGATAGTTAGGTACCACATTAGACATTTTATTAAAGTATATGTATCATAATAAAATACATATTAATAGTTCAAATACCACATTGGACATTTTCAAAGTACAATTACAATATTGAACATTTATAAAAGTACATTTACTAAATGTGACATTATCTCGATTAAAATGAATTGTATGATTCAAAAGTTAAAATCAGTTTGAAATTAAAAATTATTAAAACTTTTTAAAAAATTATCTAAATTGCAATGAGGCCTTAGTGCTGTCTCATCAACTTAGATTTTACTAAGATTGTATTAGAATATCATGGAACTAGCTTAGAATTAAAGGTTCATTCACTTTGACATTAGGGACTAAATTGAATAAATTAAAATTTATTAAGAAATTATGCTATAGATTAGAAGTATAAGGTCCTTAATGAAATAATATAAAATTAGATCATGATTCTATATTAAATACCAAAAATATGAACATTTCGAATATAAGGGCTAAAATGAATAAAATGCAACATATGTTTGATTATATGTTTTTGTGTGTTTGGGTGGAAACTAATATCATTTTTATTATTGAATTATCGAATGTAGCTGAAGACAACATCATGTCGTCTCGAAATAAAGGAAAGATGAAAGTTGTAGATGAGTAACTAATATGGTTTGTACTTTTATGATTTGAATTCAATATATATGTCTCATTACAAACTAGCTTGTTTAAGGTATGAATCCTAATTTTCTCATTATTTGGTTTGTATATGATGATATGAAATGCTATGATTTAAATTAAGATGACCATGGTATAAATGAGTATTATATGAAACTATGATTTGTGATAATGTAAATATATATGTGTTTAAACATTCTTTACCTTATTAATGGTCTAGTGTCATCGACCGTGTATTAAAGCTCGTGACCATTGCACACAGAACATCTTATGGAGGTCAACTAATTAAATGGGGCTCTTTCGACCCACTTAAACTAGCCTGATTCGTGGAACACATAGAGAATGTAACACTCCAAACTTGATCCTCAAAGAAGATCCAAGAATGTCGTGTCACTATTTTAAAACCATTATCTTTAAAGCTATTTCTGGCACAAACTAATTAAACTATAGTGTAAGTTGTTATGAAATATAAACCATTTGTCGTACAGGACTACATGAAATAGTACATTTCAAAAGAAAGAAAACATAAATACTTCACTGTAATTTCAGTAAAATCATACTTTCATGAACATAAGTTTAAATACGAGATTCGTTCTTCAAAATTAAACATCTTAACATTACCTCATGTCATGCATAATACAAAACACTAGAAATCTCACAACAAACAATTGTCCTCTAGCGTAGTCTTGAAATTCCTTTACTTCAACAACAAGCCTAAGAATGAAAGGTAACTAAGTAAGTTCAAAGAACTTAGTGAGTTCCGTAGAAATCATATCAAATATTTACTATTACCCTAAACGGGTCAATTCAAAGAGTTAAACAATCACACAATATGCCGATTACGAGTACCATACATAAACAATCTATACACTGTTACCTTTCCTTGGACGTATCTGACGCCTATAACACCAAAGCAGACAAACTTTCTTCATGTTAACCGGTACTCAAATCCTTTAGTAAGAGTCATATCATTCATTTCCTTTGTTGTGATTTGTCAATCTAGTTTACAACATGTAATTGCCCTACTAGAGGCTACACAATCATTTTCATGTATTGCGATCCGCCTGATCAATGTGTATTGAAGGCAATTCCATGAATATATTTTCCTTAATCATCATTTTCATGATTTTGTTCATATTATTCTTGCGAATAGAAGGTAGTGGCTTAAACATGAAGAATAGTTCATACTCTTTATCACAGACAAACCAAAACCAAACTAACTACTCCAAACAATCATCCTTCATGTACAGACATCTTGTCTTTATAGAGTATGAATACTTACCTTAAACGAAGTATAAACAAAGGCAGAACATACATGAAAGCAAGAAGGAACTCACCAAGGAAAACACCAAGTTTAAACAGTAGGACCTTTGCCTTTATCACGAGGACCTTCAAGATTTTCTTGAGCTATAATATAGATAGTTAAACTTATCATATTGCTATACCAAAAACTAAACATGCTTGTAAGAATATCAGCATAAAACCTAGAATCAAGAAGTTTCCTTCCTTACATACACATCTGACACTAAAGCATGTAGCTCTAAGATCACTTAAATACCAAGAAAATAACCTAGAGTTCATCGATAGTTACCAAGGTGCTAAAACGAACGAAGTAGTTGGCTGAATACAGCGAACCCAACTTCAAGTAAATTTGTAGTCTTAAGTTTCAGAGAGAGTGAGAGAAAGAAAATTTGGAAGGAAAATGGATGCAAAGAAGACGCAATGCTTATCTAAGAAGTCACTACTAACTTTACACAACTAAGCATGAAAGCAAGGTTTAGTGGAAAAGTCAAATTATCCCACTAACCCTCCTTCGATTCCTGTGACTAAGTACTCTCATAATAATTTTAGTCCTATCAACTACAGTAACTTAGTTCCATTTTAACCAGTCCTCATTAGACTAACTAAATCGTCCCACCAAAAATAATAAATAATTCTATCAATTAAAAACTTAACTTCAACGCCTAAACAACTGGGATGGCATATACTCCACAGGAGAGTTTGCCAAACCACCGAGCTCGCCAAACACAACATTCGCCCAATTAGCGCATTCACAAAATCTTATACTTAGTCAAAACTAATACCTTACTCATTCAAAATTTACTTTAAATATCATATCTCATTAAACAGTAACTGGATACTAGGACTTCGTTGGGCGGGCTATTATAGAGAAGCCTATCTACTTGAAGCCTTGGTGGCCCAGTGGAACTAGTAAAACTATAGTTACTAGGGTAATTAATATAAATCCTAAGGGATAAATATGTATAGAGTTTAAAACCTTTAGGACACTAGATAGGCATTAATCTTAGTGGTTGATGTAATTCAATCTATAACATTGGATTTGGGGGAGCTCAACTACAGATAAAGGTCTTGACCCTCATTTGTAATGGTCCCATTGTTTTTCATTCTTGAGATAAAGAATATATTGAGAGTGTTTACTCAAACACATGGTGTGCATTGCTTTCTTGTGACTTTTTCAATTTTCTCATTGCTCTTTTACTTTTGAGTTTGCTTCAACTTTATTTTTGGTGCCTTAGAGAATTTTCGGGAGAATTCTAACTTTTTGAGTGTTAGGCTGACTTAGGCAAATTTGAAGCAAATAAATCACCTAAGGCCATGCGGTTTGCCAGATTTAAGTTTTAGAAAAGAAGGCCATTTGGTTAAAAGCCAAGAACGATAATGATCTGTCTATCCAAAAGCCCAGGTGTGATTTCGGTAAAGGGTTTATTGCTATAAATATCACAAACTGGCTCGGTTTTAAAATTTTAATTTTCCGTTGTGCGAGAAAACCATTTTCAAATC
The DNA here is from genome assembly GCF_025698485.1 of Gossypium arboreum. NCBI lineage: Eukaryota > Viridiplantae > Streptophyta > Magnoliopsida > Malvales > Malvaceae > Gossypium > Gossypium arboreum. The sequence goes on from NW_026440309.1 coordinate 340,389, forward strand.
TATTTTTTTTTTCCAATAGGTGGGGATGTTGGTCTTGTAAATTTTCAAGACACAAATAATTATAAAGTTTCACCCTGTGGCATAGATAATTAATATAGCTATGTTGAAAATTTAAAAATTAGGGATGAGGTACAAGTCTATAGTATTTGAGTTACTCTTTATGGAAACTCAACTTAACACTTTATATAACATCAAGTCTCGAGTTCAATGAGACAATATACATCATCAGTATGTGACTGCTAGCACTATAAAATAATATATAATATATTACTGCAAAGTACAAAATGTTAGGTACTAGTAATGATTGCCTGATCAAAGAGAATGATAGCATTAAAAAAAAATAATTATATATTTTAACCTAAAATAAAAAGGTTTTAATTTAATCTAAGCCATTTATATATTTTGGTCTAATAGTTATAAAATAATTTATTTTACATCATACATATTATTAAGTGATATTTTTCGAAAATGCATGCATCTATTACTTTTTCTTTCCAAACTCAAAAGGCAACCAATGGCTCTCTCTTATCGTCTATGGTTAGGTGATTTCCACTTCAACAAGGTTACAGAGATAAAAATAAAAGCAAATTACATTTATAGTCTTCGTGCATTAAAACAAACACCAATTTACACATCGTTAATACATCAAATACAAACCCTTAATAGAGATCAAGAAGACTAAAGCATGAAACTAGTTCAACACACCTAATTTACTAATTAGCAAAAAGAAAAGAATTTAAGGGATGACTGCATGAAGTCTCCAACATTTATTTTCTAATTTCCTATGCTTTTTGTGTTGTTGGTGCTGGAGAAGGTGTCCATTGATGTGCTTGAATCAATAGTAGGATAAGTCAGTCCAGTAGTATCTGAATCTAATAACCCGACTCTGCATACATTTGAATCCAACTCCGAATCCACCTTTGATTCATCGTCGAAGTCCATGTCTCGAGCAACGGGGAACACTATATCCGGGTAGCTACACTCACTTGCCGGGTCCATCTTCAACATCTCGGCATCAGCAGCCATTTGCAACTCTATAGCAAACCCCAACCTTTCCATCACATTATTCATTGATGGCCTATCGGTTCCAACATCTGCTATGCAACTTTCTGCAATTTCGACAAACACCTTAAAACACTCTGGAGCTATCTTTCCAATCAAATATGGATCAATAACCTTGTACAGTGTCCCATCTGCAATGCATTGCTTGGCGAGGTTTTTTACAAGCGGAATATATCTCTCGAAACTCTAGCAGATTGTAAAGAGTTTCAGGTCCACCCTCCCAAACATTTTAAGTGAAATAGACGAATACAGAAGGACAATTTTGAATATTTTGATCCCTCGTAAAGTTCCTCGTTCATTTCATTAAGTAAATTTTAGAACTTCTCCGCTTCTTCATTTGGCTCCTCATCAGGTGCACTTGTTCCCGTTTCAGTAAAAACATTTCCACTAATATTACAATTATCGGATGCAATAAAGTCAGGTGAAAACGGTTGCTCACTATGACTGTGCATATTAAATGTGTCCCGCGACATACCTTCCATGTCATCTTGTTTAACATATTGACAGGAAGCAGTATCAGGATAAGTCAGATTAATCGTTGAAGAAGTTCCACTAGATGTACACTCTCTATGAAAAATCCATTTTTGAATAAAGCCATCAATAATTAGATGTTCGTAGACAACTTCATGAAAATGCCAATTGATGTTGTCACACTTCTTACCGGCAAAAATCATATTCTCTTGGCTTGCATTTTGAAATGCAAAATTTCGAAAAGTTTGTACTCCATTTCGTTATCGTTGCTTACCCTGACAATTTCATCCAACTCTATCCATTTCAGTAGTTCTTGAAGTCTAAACTTGACAATAAATTACGAATAAGTTATGTAAGTTATGTGAGTTATGTAAGTTATGTGAGGTATGTTAAGTTATGTAAGTTGTGAGGTACTATGTAAGGTAAGTAAGTTATGTAAGTTATGTGAGTTATGTAAGTTATGAGATGATATATATAAATTATTAAGTTATGTAAGTTGTGTGAGTTATGTAAGTTATGATATGATATATATTTATGTATTATGTAAGTTATGTAAATTATGTAAGTTATGAAATTTAAACTTTAAACTATATACTTTTAAGGAAATTATTAGATTAAATTTACAAGTTTAAGGTTAATTGTTTACATGTTTAAGGTTAATTATTTATTTTGGGTTAATTATTAGATTAAATTTACAAGTTTAGGGTTAATTATACTTTAAACTTTAAACTATATATTTTAAATACAATTTAATTTAATTAGGTCATTTAAAATAAAATATAAGTAGACAAAATATTTTTTGTGAATCGATTAATTCTAACAAATTGTTTAAACATTTTATATTTTAATATTTTTTGGAAACAGTTGTTTTATTAAAATGAAATCATTCTAGTAAAAACATAAAAAAAGAAAAGAAATAACTTAACAAAATAATTAATGAGTAACAAAAAAACTTTTCATTTTAAAAAGTTTTTAAATCATTTTGAAAAAAATAGTAATTTGATTTTATATTAAAATAGATATTATTTTATTTTATTTAAATTTTATAATATTATACTATTTTATAAAAAATATTTTATTACTTTTTGTTTAAAAGGAAAAAGAAAGGAATGGAAAAATAAGCCTACTCACTGTTCCTTTTGGCCTTCTTTTACATTAAAATTTTATTTCTTAAGTCCATTATTAAATAATTCTATACATAGCGGGGCAAGACACATTATAACCAAAACATGCCCTATTTTGGACAGCATTTATACTCTAATTAAACAAGCACTAATACTCGGTAATCATAGGAGACATGTCCCATTTTGGACAGCTTTAACCTTCAATTTATCATGCATTTCAACTAGAGGTGTGCATGAGTCGGGCTGAACCTAGACAAAATTTTAGGCCAGATTCTTGGCCCAGTCCATTGACCGAAATATAGGTTTAAAAATTTTTCAAGCCCGACCCAAAATAAAATTGTTCAGCTCGAGTCGACCCATATTAAATTTTTAGCTTATTTCATTAAATAAAAATTTTAAAATATAATAAATGAAATACATTTAAAAACATAAAATAAATATTAAAACAAGAAACAAATAAAAATGAGACTAAAATCATTCTTAAAACAATACACAAATTGAAAATATAATAAAAATAGTTATATTAAAATTGAAAATAAAATGTAAATATGATTAAAATAAAAAATATATATTTAGTATACAATTCAAGGCCAAGGCCCTGGCCAATTTTAACCCCCAAACCTATATTTCGGATCTATATTTTTAGAATCCTCCCATTTTTAAGGACCTTGAGCCGTGCCGGTAGCTCGCCCATGCACACCTTTAATTCCAACAAATTTAATTTAAAAATAAAATAAAATCAGACAACATTATAATAACTACAGAAATAAAGTCATATTTGTTTTATTATCCAATTTACTTTTGTAATCAAAACTGCATACATATTTGTGTTAGAATAATTACAATAAATCGTTTATTTCAATGCTAGAGAAAATAAGTGACAAACAAATGGAAATGAACAATGATATATATTAAGTAACTAAAAGAACATTATGAGTTCGATTATTATATTTTCTGTTCAAAGCAATACCTGGCGGTATATTAGCCCAATACGAGAGGGTGAAGTTCCCTGGTGAGATTTATGTTATTATCCTTGCAATGCTTATGAAAGAGTTAACTAAAAGAACATAAGCAGTCGCACGCGTCCATAATAACCTTCGCTTTGCAATCGATTAACCTTCGAAGTAAAAAAATTCGTGTTTCAGCCCATTTATATCGAACATGCAATGTAGATATCTATCTATACCTATGAATGCAAGTGGGACCTGACATAATACAAGGGGAAATCTCATTACTAAAGCTCAAAAAGACCAATCCAAAAAAAATGTTACTTGCATTCAATAATTTGTCAGATTAAATGATAATACATAAAAGACAAGCATACATGCATACATACATACATATATGAGATTCATGTAATGAAGTTAAAAATCTCATTACTAAAGCATCTAAAGAAGAAACAAAGTAAAAGCATGTGGCTTGCATTCCATAACTTGTATGATGAAAGATAACACATAAAAGACAAGCATACATCCATGTGACTTGCTTTCAATCATATTAAAAATAACACATAAAAAACAAGCGCTTGCATCAGGTTATATGTTATGGACACGTAAGTAAGAAAACAAGCAAATGTATGTGTTTTTTCAGTGTATATGTCTTTTTTATGTTACCTTCTTTCTAAGATGGCTTTTCTTTGTAGCTTCTTTGTTTTGAGCTAAATGTCTCAATATTTTTTACCTCAATTTTTTTGACGTTGAACCTTAATGAATTAATCTGGAAAAAAAATATATTACAGTCCCTAAAAACTATTACCGAATTAAGGCTAAAAAATAAATTAAGCGAATGCACAACAATGAATTTCTGGAAAAGAAGCAATAATCAACTACTAATCTATTTTCCTACTAACAATCAAATCGTAGAGAAAATATATTACTCATATTCTTTGGCTGAAAATGTAAACAGTCTAAACTAAAAACCCCTCTTTGATTTGTTACTTCTAAAAATCACCCTCTTCTCTTTCAAGTTCTGTTTTCCATTTCCAGGACTGCCATTACCCACCAATTTTCCTTCTTCCACAACAATGCTAAAGCTCCTTTCACGTCCACTCTCGAACCCTCCCAAACACTCCTCTTACTCCTTCTCTCACTCTGTTCCAAGACCACTTACAACCTCTATTTTCCCCTATTTCCCAACCTCCAAAATCCAAACCAAAGCCACTCAACCCAACCCCAAATCGAAACCCGACTCCTATAAAGCCAGTGATGCAACAGAGGAGTGTGTAACAAAAAAACTTACTGTATGGTTGCGACAGAGGACGGCAACGCAGCAGAGGGGACACTCAATGGCTATGCAGATGCTTGGGTCAGAGGCGCTGCAGTCGATGGGTGTCGATTTTGGTTTAGGGAAAATTTAAGGTTTTTCAAAAATTTGAGAGATTGGGGGAAATATTTTAAGGGTAAAAAATGGGGTTTCAGGTATATGGCTAGGATAGAATTAGAGGAGAGTAAAACGACGTAGTTTCCTTTACTCAACAATGACAGTTTGCTGCGTTTCTAACATAGAGCCGCTAAAGGTCGATCTTTTGCTGCGTTTATAACATAAGCGCTGCTAATGCGAGTAAAAAGCCTGGCACTATTTTGGTTTGGTGAAATGAACTTTTGCGGCGTTTTCACTATTTTCTTACCTTCTACAAAGATTTGTATCATAGCAACGCTAATGCCTTTGATACAATTATTATTTATAGTTTAATTATTTCTTAAATTCCTTTTAAGGACATTTGTTTTGCTTCAAACAATATATTTAATTTTAAAATTTTAAATTTAAAATTACCAAGAGGTGGATTTTTGTGGAAATAATGAATTTCTCTGTCCTTTTTACTTTATTATGCTTTAGATATTAATAATAAATATATATTATGTACAAAAGTAATTAAGAAAATAATCATATACCCTAAACCTAAACCCTAAAATAAAATGATTTCTTATCGTTTTTAGTAACACTCCAAAATCTTAAACCTTAAATTTTAAAACATAAACTAAAGAACATTGACCCTACACCTTAAACCTTAAACCCTAAACCATGGCCCATAACCTAAACTATAAACCTCAAACTCTAAACCCTAAAACATAAACCATGAATCATTAACCATACACCATAAACCATAGACTACAACCATTAACCCTAAACCCTAAACCCTAAACCCCAAACCATAAACCCTAAAACCATAAAACATGTACAACAAACCTAAACTTTAAACCATATACTTTAAAAATACTAATTAAACACGAACCTCTAAATCATAAACCATTAACTCCAAGTCTTAAATCCTAAACCCTAAAATAACATATTTATTATGACATTTTATAAAAAATTAAAGGATTTGGGGAATAAATAAAGGGTTTGTGAAAATTTTCAAGGAAATCTAATTTTGGAAAAAACTAAAGGATTTTCTGGGCTAACAAAGCGATGTCATTTAAGTCAAATTAGTATTACAAAATTGTGGCGTTTATGGAAAATGCCACTAATTCATAACCTAGCGGCTTTTCGGTAAAAACGCCACTAAAACTTAATTCTTTGGTGAAACGACAATGTCAAGGGCAAATTGGTATTGCAAATTTGTGGCTTTTATCATAAACTCACTAATGTATAACATTTGCGGCGTTTTTGCGAAATCACCACTAAATTTATTGCTTTGTAACGAAACTACATTGTTTATGTGAAATTTGTATTTTATATTTGCAGCGTTTTACGCAAAAACGCTACTAAAAATTTTTGCTCAGGTAAAACAATGCTATTTAAGTCTATTTGGTATTGCAACTGCGGCTTATTACAAATGCCACTATAGCATCACTTTTGTGGTGTTTAATCCAAGCATACTAACAATTTAATTCCCTATCTTTAGACAATGTCGTTTAGGGCAAATTGGTATCGCATTTTTTGCGGCATTTATGAAAAACACCACTAAAATTTATTCCTCTATATGGAAACGACGCCGTTTCAGTCGATTTGCTATGTAAATTTTGCGGCGTTTTTGCAAAGTGCCAGTAATGCAACACTTTTTTCGATGTTTTATTCCTAAACGCCACTAAAAGTTTAATTCCCTCTTGTGAATGCCGTTGTTTAATGCATGTTTGTATTGCAATTTTGAGGAATTTTCTCAAAAATGCCACTAAAAGTTTAATGCTCTTTAATGGAACGACGCCGTTTAATTGAATAGGTATTGTAGATTTGTGGCGTTTCGACAAAACGGCACTAATGGAACACTTTTGTGGCATTTAGGGCAAAGCCCCACTAAAATTTTTCCATGTATTTGAACGGTAGCGTTTTGAAAAATTTTAGTACGTTTTAGCGGCCTTTTTGTGCAAAACGCCGCTATAGCTCTCACATTTTACTGGCGTTTTCATTTTAGTGCCACTAATGTATAAATTTAGAGGTGTTTTTTATCCAAACGCCACTAAAAAGGCCGCTAAAGGCTTAATTTCTTATAGTGAATTATGCTTATTGCTAAAGATATTACTATCCATTTGGGTAGTTATATCTCTATAAAAGACCTTTACAAATAGGAGTAAATTTTCATTTGTATGGCACACAAAAAAACACATCAAATTTTTTTTCTATTCTCCCACAATCTTTTATATTCCTAAATTGTTTTATAAAAATTACCGTAGAAATTGTTTATAGAAATTGATATTCTTGTTATGCTCCGCTTTCGGTGTTTAGTGGTTTGTTTACGTTAGTACAAACGACGTAGACATCTTTGGGCTTTATTGGATTCTAGGTTCATTTACCAATAACTTTTTACACACCATAATATAGATAGAATAATAAAACTTTAAAGAAAATTGCATTGATAAGCTTTCGCTAATTTCTCATAAATTAATTTTTATACCTACACACCAAGATCTAGTTCCTTTTAAAAAAATAGTGTATATTTATATTTCTATCAATCAAATTTATTTTAAAAATATATATATATACAAAATAGGAGCGATCAATTTACATTACAAAAATTTACTTAATTTTACATTATTTTATAACCATTATATCAAATGAATCATATTAAGTTAAAAACATTTTATTTTAGGTTACAACATTTCATTTTGACTTCTCCATTTAGTTTCCAATGTAAAGTGTTTTTTTTACCGTAACTTTTTTATGCTACAATCATTTTTTTCCTAATTTTCTTAAAAAAAATTAACGAAATATAAGTTAGCTATTGTAGTTGGCACCTATTATATACAATGAACAGAGGCGTAGCTAGGGGCTGGAGCCCCAACTCCCCTAAAATAAAAAATTATTATTTAAGTCCTTTAAAAATTTTTAAAATTTTAAATTAGTAAAGGTAAAATTGCACTTTGACCCTCCCTAAAATTAGAAAAGTTTGATTTAATCCTTTAAAATTATAAAGATATAGAATACAAAAAGTAAAATTTCATTCGGCGCCCCTTAAAAAATTATTCTGACTTCGCCCCTGACCATGAAATAAAGATTAGAGATTGTAGTTGGCAAAAATACTTGCTTCTGAAAATTATTACTTTTTCTCTAAGTGGATTTAAATTGTAGGGAAGAAAACTTTAATGAAAGATTGAAAAAATCTTCATAAAAAATAAATTTAGATTACAATTATTTCTTAAAAATTGGAAAGTAATAAAATGAAAATGAAAGATACCAATGAAAGAACAAAAAGAAAAGATGAGAAGTAAGGTTTACCCTTTGATTGATCGAAGAGAAAGATAGCATAAAAAATTAATTTATGATGGAGAGTAAACAAGGAAGTCAAAAGGCAACCAATGGCTAAGTGATTTGTACTTGAACAAGGTAAGAGACCAAAATAAAAGCAAATTATATTTATGGTCTTCCTACGTTGAAACAACCACCAATTTTAAACATTACTAATACATCAAATGCAAACCCTTAATAGAGATGACTAAGACTAAAGCATGAAACTAGTTCAACAAACCTAATTTACTAATTAGCAAAAAGAAACGAAATTAAGAGATATAGCCTTTGGCTGCATGAAGTCTCCAAATTTGATTTTCTAATTTCCTATGCTTTTGTGTTGTTGATGGTGCTGAAGAAGGTGTACATTGATGCTTGAACCAATAGTAGGATAAGTCAGTCCATTAGTATCTGAATCTAATAACCCTACTCCTCTGCATACATTCGAATCTAACTCCGAATCCACCTTTGATTCATCGTTGAAGTCCATGTCTCGAGCAACTAGAACACTATATCCAGGTAGCTACACTCACTTGCCGGGTCCATCTTTGACATCTCAGCATCAGCAGCCATTTGCAACTCTATAGCAAACCCCAACCTTTCCATCACACCATTCATTGATGGCCTATCGGTTCCAACATCTGCTATGCAACTTTCTGCAATTTCGACAAACACCTTAAAACACTTTAGAGCTATCTTTCCAATCAAATATGGATCAATAACCTTGTACAGTATCCCATCTGCAATGCATTGCTTGGCCTAATGTGCCAGGCTCATTTGAGATTCGGGCAATTTCGTATTTACAGCTTTTCTTGCACATAACACTTCAAATAACACAACACCAAATGCATATACATCTAATTTTTAGGTTAATTTATGACCCCGAGCATACTCCGGGTCCATGTAGCCGCAAGTGCCCTTTATCCCAGTTATGAGCATCTCGTCTTTGGGGTCTTCTTTTGACAACCCAAAATCTGAAACCTTGACAGTAAACTTATCATCTAGGAGAATGTTGCTTGTCTTCACATCACGGTGGATAATAGTATGCCTCACTTCTGTATGAAGATAGTTCAATCCTATTACAGCTCCATTGCAAATCTCAAGCCTTTGCTTCCATATGAGAGGATCATAGGCAAAGCTAGTACTGTAAAGATGATCCGAGAGAGTCCCATTACTCATAAAATCATACAACAGAATCATCTCTTGTTTCTCATTGCAGTATCTGATTAAGGACACCTGTTGATACCATGCTGCTATGATATTTTTGGTTAAAGTGCATGCAGCACATGAAGCTACTGTAATATCTTCGGATGAAGTATGCAGCTTGTAAACATGCTGCAACACAAATGTTACAAGGCTGTTTAGCTGTAATATCTCTGGATGAAGTACGTGCTAGCAATTGTGCATGCTGCAGACGAATGCTTGCTGTAACAGCAAGGTTGTTTAGTTACTTTGTTAAGTTACTTAGTTCAAATGAACTAAGTTAGTATTGTTTTGATATTTTTAGGTGCTGATTATGGAATTAGCTTTTGTGCAAGTTAACTTTTATGGTCCCAATGTTGACTAGTTTAGGTGGCTTGTTTGAGTGTACAAGCAATGTTTTTAAGTTACTAGGCTGCTTCTGATAGGTAGCAATAAGTGATGTAGTTGGCTATATATGTATTGTTTTTCTTATTGAAAAATCAAACATATTAGTTATTGCTTCCTTGTCACACATTTGTGAGTAAGTAAATTTTTCTTGCTTCCTTGTTCTTTATACTGCATTTCTTCCTCTGCTTTGTTTTTTTCTTTGTTGCTATCAAAAATCCCAACAACACCAAATGAACATGGCGGAGCTGAAACAACATCTCAATCTCTGTTAAGAACTCTCCAATACCTTGACTGGATTCTAGATTCAGGCGCTTGATTGCAACTATCTTTTCACCTTCATCTATGAAACCTTTGAATACTTTCCCAAACCCACATTTCCCAACAACTAAATCATCATGGAAATTGTTGGTAGTAGCTTTGATCTCATCCAGTGAAAAATAGCGGCATAGTTCATCTGGTAACAGTGAGGTCCTTGTGGATTTCCCTTCGTTTTGATTTACCCACCAGCAAAGCCAACTTGTTCCCTTTCTTTGCCGCCGAACAACCATGCAAACCAATAAAGAAATTATGGTAATCAAACTAGCCACACATCCAACACAAGCAATTAGCAAGCTTCTTTCTTGGATTTTGCACCTGCAAAATTGGACGAATCCGAAGATGGGGTAGAGCCACATGTAGTTCAGGGTTTGGTTCACCCAAATTGCCATCAGAGTTGCTTAATTTGAACACTTCAATCCCATTTAAGATAACATCATAGTACTTAAGATGATGAATAGGATGAAATCTATGGTGATGTACTCCTTTGATACAAACACGACATAATCCTTAAAAATCGGAACTCTGCCATGTCTGGTCCACATAAGCACATCAGCATTTTCTTCAGCCGTCTGACTGTTTATAGAGACCTTAAATGTTCGGTCTCCCGGAGAGTTTATCAGATCTTGTGGTTCACAAAAATGAAGCCTCACCATATACTTGAATCCTGAACCCACGAGCAATCTCCATGATAAGTTATGCTTCTCGTTGTACGTAAGACTAGGTCCTATTGTCCGTGCAGTCCGATAAACCATCTCCGGTGCCGTATATCTTTGAATCATTATGTAGTTGATTGGCACGGAGGTGTTGACAGTGACATAGCTATTTTTGTCATGTAAAAAGTCATCGGACCAAAGCCTGAAAAGGCCAGTATCATCGATGGGCGAAAGGTTGGCCCCAACATTCAATCGATACGCCATCTCAAGTGCGGTGACATTCTCAACAGGGAATGGATATCTCTGACCGATGAAAGGGACATATTGTGAGTCAGGCTGTATGTATCATCGACATCTCAAGGACGCTGCATGGAGTAGAGAACAAATTTCTGGCCTAGAGTAACAGGAAAGTGTACTTGAATTCGGAATGGAAACTCGGGCAGTCATATAAAAGGCACGGTTTTGGAACCGTCTTGAGTATTAGCTTTGTAGGCTTACGATTTGTTGTGGGATGATTTGAAAGGTCCAAATTTTGAAGTCTTGTCTGCTGCCCAAGATTTGCCATCATTAGCTAATAAGTCGGTTGTAGCTCCACAATTCAGGGTGATATTATCAGTTGGAATGTATGCAGGCTGCTCTGATGCAACAAAAATGACTGACTGAAGGATGGTTATGAGAATTATTACCGAGTATTTCTCCATGAAAACAATTGAAAACTGACTATGAGTACATTTGTCTATGTAAATATATGTTGATGGAATGGGAACATGTTTTATCACTATATTTGCAAATTCATACCTTTTTTGTTTATAGGTTACGAGTCTTTCTTTTCTTTTTCTTTTTTTCTTTTATATATTGCTGCAAATTAAAGCTAGATGATTGGAAAGTTAAATAGAAAAGGTAATCGCGAAACTTGTTTGAATTAAATATATTTTCACAAATAAGATTGACCGAAGGTCAACTACTTAACTAATTGATTTAAAATGGGATAATATCACGTTTGGTATCTATACTTTTATAAAATATTTAATATGATACATAAATTATCAATATGTGTTATTATGATACCTAGAGTTAACAACCTTAGTGAGTTATTAAATTAACCAATGGAAATTCGATATGTAGAACTTTTTTCAAATCATTAAATCCACATGAATAATATAATATTATGTGAAAATTTAAATAAAATAAAAATTAAATTGAAAAAAAACAAATAGCTAAACATGTGGTTAATAAAAAAGAAGTGAATACTAAACTAACATGAAAATACTTGTATTTTTTTATGTATAATTAAAATATTATTTAAATATAAATTTAAAATATTATTTCAAATGAAAAATTCTTGAAGAAGATGATCATATGCTTAAATGGAGAAGATGAAATTTTAACTTAGTTATTTGTTTTTAAATTTAATTTTTGTTTTTAAATTATTCACATAATGTTGTATTATTCATGTGGACTTAATGATTTGGAGGAAAAAGTCTATGTATTGAATTTTTTGATGGTTTAGCAATTCACTAACATTGTTAACACCGGTACTATTATAAAACACATATTGATAGTTAGGTACCACATTAGACATTTTATTAAAGTATATGTATCATAATAAAATACATATTAATAGTTCAAATACCATTGGACATTTTCAAAGTACAATTACAATATTGAACATTTATAAAAGTACATTTACTAAATGTGACATTATCTCGATTAAAATGAATTGTATGATTCAAAAGTTAAATCAGTTGAAATTAAAAATTATTAAAACTTTTTAAAAAATTATCTAAATTGCAATGAGGCCTTAGTGCTGTCTGTCAACTTAGATTTTACTAAGATTGTATTAGAATATCATGGAACTAGCTTAGAATTAAAGGTTCAGTTCACTTTGACATTAGGGACTAAATTGAATAAATTAAAATTTATTAAGAAATTATGCTATAGATTAGAAGTATAAGGTCCTTAATGAAATAATATAAAATTAGATCATGATTCTATATTAAATACCAAAAATATGAACATTTCAATATAAGGGCTAAAATGAATAAAATGCAACATATGTTTGATTATATGTTTTTGTGTGTTTGGGTGGAAACTAATATCATTTTATTATTGAATTATCGATATGTGAAGACAACATCATGTCGTCTCGAAATAAAGGAAAGATGAAAGTTGTAGATGAGTAACTAATATGGTTTGTACTTTTATGATTTGAATTCAATATATATGTCTCATTACAAACTAGCTTGTTTAAGTATGAATCCTAATTTTCTCATTATTTGGTTTGTATATGATGATATGAAATGCTATGATTTAAATTAAGATGACCATGGTATAAATGAGTATTATATGAAACTATGATTTGTGATAATGTAAATATATATGTGTTTAAACATTCTTTACCTTATTAATGGTCTAGTGTCATCGACCGTGTATTAAAGCTCGTGACCATTGCACACAGAACATCTTATGGAGGTCAACTAATTAAATGGGGCTCTTTCGACCCACTAAACTAGCTTTGATTAGTGGAACACATAGAATGTAACACTCCAAACTTGATCCTCAAAGAAGATCCAAGAATGTCGTGTCACTATTTTAAAACCATTATCTTTAAAGCTATTTCTGGCACAAACTAATTAAACTATAGTGTAAGTTGTTATGAAATATAAACCATTTGTCGTACAGGACTACATGAAATAGTACATTTCAAAAGAAAGAAAACATAAATACTTCACTGTAATTTCAGTAAAATCATACTTTCATGAACATAAGTTTAAATACGAGATTCGTTCTTCAAAATTAAACATCTTAACATTACCCTCATGTCATGCATAATACAAAACACTAGAAATCTCACAACAGCAATTGTCCTCTAGCGTAGTCTTCAGAAATTCCTTTACTTCAACAACAAGCCTAAGAATGAAAGGTAACTAAGTAAGTTCAAAGAACTTAGTGAGTTCCCGTAGAAATCATATCAAATATTTACTATTACCCTAAACGGGTCAATTCAAAGAGTTAAACAATCACACAATATGCCAGACGGCGAGTACCATACATAAACAATCTATACACCTGTTACCTTTCCTTGGACGTATACAGTACGCCTATAACACCAAACAGACAAACTTTCTTCATGTTAACCAGGTACTCAAATCCTTTAGTAAGAGTCATATCATTCATTTCCTTTGTTGTGATTTGTCAATCTAGTTTACAACATGTAATTGCCCTACTAGAGGCTACACAATCATTTTCATGTATTGCGATCTGCCAGTCAATGTGTATTGAAGGCAATTCCATGAATATATTTTCCTTAATCATCATTTTCATGATTTTGTTCATATTATTCTTGCCAGAATAGAAGGTAGTGGCTTAAACATGAAGAATAGTTCATACTCTTTATCACAGACAAACCAAAACCAAACTAACTACTCCAAACAATCATCCTTCATGTACAGACATCTTGTCTTTATAGAGTATGAATACTTACCTTAAACGAAGTATAAACAAAGGCAGAACATACATGAAAGCAAGAAGGAACTCACCAAGGAAAACACCAAGTTTAAACAGTAGGACCTTTGCCTTTATCACGAGGACCTTCAAGATTTTCTTGAGCTATAATATAGATAGTTAAACTTATCATATTGCTATACAAAAACTAAACATGCTTGTAAGAATATCAGCATAAAACCTAGAATCAAAGTTTCCTTCCTTACATACACATCGACACTAAAGCATGTAGCTCTAAGATCACTTAAATACCAAGAAAATAACCTAGAGTTCATCGATAGTTACCAAGGTGCTAAAGCGAGCGAAGTAGTTGGTGAATACAATGAACCCAACTTCAAGTAAATTTGTAGTCTTAAGTTTCAGAGAGTGAGAAAAGAAAATTTGGAAGGAAAATGGATGCAAAGAAGACGCAATGCTTATCTAAGAAGTCACTACTAACTTTACACAACTAAGCATGAAAGCAAGGTTTAGTGGAAAAGTCAAATTATCCCACTAACCCTCCTTCGATTCCTGTGACTAAGTACTCATAATAATTTTAGTCCTATCAACTACAGTAACTTAGTTCCATTTTAACCAGTCCTCATTAGACTAACTAAATCGTCCCACCAAAATAATAAATAATTCTATCAATTAAAAACTTAACTTCAACGCCTAAACAAGCGGGATGGCATATACTCCACAGGAGAGTTTGCCAAACCACCGAGCTCATAAACACAACATTAAGCAATTAGCGCATTCACAAAATCTTATACTTAGTCAAAACTAATACCTTACTCATTCAAAATTTACTTTAAATATCATATCTCATTAAACAGTAACTGGATACTAGGACTTCGTTGGGCGGGCTATTATAGAGAAGCCTATCTACTTGAAGCCTTGGTGGCCCAGTGGAACTAGTAAAACTATAGTTACTAGGGTAATTAATATAAATCCTAAGGGATAAATATGTATAGAGTTTAAAACCTTTAGGACACTAGATAGGCATTAATCTTAGTGGTTGATGTAATTCAATCTATAACATTGGATTTGGGGGAGCTCAACTACAGATAAAGGTCTTGACCCTCATTTGTAATGGTCCCATTGTTTTTCATTCTTGAGATAAAGAATATATTGAGAGTGTTTACTCAAACACATGGTGTGCATTGCTTTCTTGTGACTTTTTCAATTTTCTCATTGCTCTTTTACTTTTGAGTTTGCTTCAACTTTATTTTGGTGCCTTAGAAATTTTGGAGAATTCTAACTTTTTGAGTGTTAGGTGACTTAGGCAAATTTGAAGCAAATAAATCACCTAAGGCCATGCGGTTTGCCGATTTAAGTTTTAGAAAAGAAGGCCATTTGGTTAAAAGCCAAGAACGATAATGATCTGTCTATCCAAAAGCCAGTGTGATTTGATAAAGGTTTATTGCTATAAATTATATGGCAAACCAGTGTGCCTGGCCTTGTGGTCTTTAGAAAGTCTATGTTCATAATTCGGTTAGTATGTTAGATGTTAAGAACTAAAATTTAAAGAAATCAATATTGTTAGTGCTCAGGTTGCTTCCCAAAAAGCGCTTATTTATAGTCTAAGCTCGACTTACCTCTCTGGTGTGTGATCATGGTGGCTCGAGGAGTTTATACTCCTCATTCCTACTATCAATTTTATTAATGTAAGGTTTAAGATGAGTATTATTTTCCTTGAACGTGCCGAAGTTAGAATGAATTACCTCGACTATACCATATGGAAAAATGCTAAGTACCGTAAGAGGAGTTTCTTCATTTGGTTCAGAAGTGGCAATGCGAGGATCTGCTGCATCTAGTAGTACTTTGTCTCCAACTTTAAGTTGATTTGGTGGTGTATTTAGTTCGTCCTGGCGTATTTTTGGTTTATCGTGTGTTCTCGATTTATGTGTTCGCCATTCATTTAGCTGCTCAATTTGTAGCCTTCATTCTTCATGGATAGGTCCTGCGTTGTTATTTGAACATGGCTCATGTATGTTCTTCGAACTTATTTCCTGCAGAGTGGGTTGCATCATATGGTTAGTTTTAGTAGAATGATTTATACAACCACCTTCGATTTTCAATGTGTTATTCAAATTACGAGCTTGAAGAGTGATTGTTTCCTCACCCACACGAAGTGTGAGTTCACCTGTACCATATCAATAATGGTTCTAGCAGTTGCTAAAAAGGGCCTTCCTAGAATTAAAGGCATGTTATTATCCTCTTCCATATCTAGAACAAAAAAGTCTACTGGGTATATAAATTTATCGATTTTAACAAGAACATCTTCAATGATACCCCTAGGAAATCTAATGGTTTTATCAGCCAATTGAATACTTATCCTAGTTTGTTTGGGTTTCCCAAGACCTAGCTGTCTAAACATTTTATAAGGCATAACATTAATGCTTTCCCCTAAATCAGCCAATGCATTATGAACATCTAAACTACCAATTAAACAAGGAATCGTAAATCTCCCTGAATCTTTCAATTTGTCGGGTAGCTTATTCTGTAAAATGGCTGAGCAAACTGCATTCAACTCCACGTGCGACGCCTCATCTAACTTCCGTTTGTTCACTATAAGCTCCTTTAAAAATTTAACTGCGTTCGGCATTTGCGAAAAAGCTTCAATAAATGGTAAGTTAATATGCAGTTTCTTTAATAGTTTATGGAATTTACCAAATTGTTCATCTGAGCTGTCTTTCCTTGTTGCATTGGGGTATGGAACACGAGGTTTGTACTCTTTACTTATCAGTGTCTGCTCCTTGTGGCCCACCTCACCTTTATATTTACTTACCACAGTTTCTTGCCTTGGTTCTGGTTCAGTTACAACTAACCCTTCCCCATCTTGAGTAGTGATCACATTGAGTTGCTCCTTTGGGTTAGATTTAGTGTTACTTGGCAGGCTACCTTGTCGTTGTTCAGAAATAAACTTGGCGAGATGTCCAATTTGAGGTTCGAGCCCTTGGATTGACGCTTGTTGATTTTTAAGTGCTTTCTCGGTATTCTAAAAATGAGTTTTTGACAGTGAGATAAACTTTTTTATCATCTCCTCAAGGTTTGGCTTTTTCTCTTGTTGGTAAGGTGGCTGTTGGAAGCTTGGAATTGGCCTCTGAATCCCTTGGCCTTCCCATCAGAAATTTGGGTGATTCCTTCAACCTGTATTGTAAGTTTAACTATAAGGATTGTTTTGAGATCGAGGATTATTACCGATGTAATTTAATTGCTCGTTCTCCATGTTGTGGCCATAGGGTGGGTATTCTTAATTGTTCGATAGTCCTCCACTTGCTTCGCATTGCATTACTGGGTGAACCTGTGAAGAACCAAGGAGACTATCAATTTTTCTATTTAAAAGTTCTACCTGATTTGAGAGCATAGTGACCGAATCGACGTTGAAAATGCTGGCTGCTTTCGTTGGCTTTGTCCTCATGACTTGCCACTGATAATTATTCACTGATATCTCTTCTATAAATTCATAAGTATCTTCAGGTGTCTTATTATTGATGGTCCCACCAGCGGCTGCGTCGACCATTTGTCTAGTCGAAGGATTAAGGCTATTGTGAAACGTTTGAACCTGTAACCAGAGTGGTAGCCCATGGTGAGGGCATCTTCTCAAAAGGTCCTTGCATCTCTCCCATGCATCATAAAGTGTTTCTAAATCCATCTACACAAAAGAAGAGATATCATTATGCAATTTAGCCATTTTAACCGGCAGAAGATACTTTAATAAAAACTATCCTGTCATTTGTTCCCAAGTAGTGATTGACCCTCGTGATAATGAGTTCAACCACTGTTTAACTTTGTTTCTTAACGAAAAGGAAAATAACTAAAGGCGTATGACATCATCAGAAACGCCATTGATTTTAAACGTGTCGCAGGATTCCAGGAAATTCGCCAAATGATTATTGGGATCTTCATCCTGCAAACCATCAAACTGAACAAACTGCTGTATCATTTGAATTGTGTTAGGTTTCAGTTCAAAATTATTTGCAGCAATAGTAGGCCTAACTATACTGGACTCAGTTCCTTTTAAAGTAGGTTTAGCATAATCATACATAGTGCATGGAGCAAGATTCTAATTTACTAGATCATCAGATGTTGTAGGAGGGATCGGGTTTTCTCGATTTTTATCCATCTCCTCGGTTGTGGTTTAAGTGTCTTCCTCTTGCTCTTCCTCTGTGTATCTCAAGCTTTGCCTTATTTCTCTTTGGTTTCTGCGAGTTGTGCGATCGATATCACCATCGAAAAGTAATGGTCTTGACGGGTTTCTTCTAGTCATAAACTATAAGAACTTGCCAGAAAAAGGAAAAGAGAATTTAGTAACAAAAATTAAAATAAAATTTAAATTGCAATAAAAGTAAATGGATAAAGTAATAAAAATCGAGTGTTTCTAATATCTTAGTTCCCCGACAACGGCGCCAAATACTTGATACGTTATATTCATGACAGGTTTTAAATATTTAATTAATCATTCTTGAAATAACTATTATCATGATAAAGGCAAGTGTACTTATCGAATTGTAGTATAGTTTTAGCAAGACTGGATTGTTGAACCCAAACGAACTAAAAGTACTAGTAATTACTTTCTTTTTATTATCTAGCCTAAAAATTAAGGGATTTGTTTATCTAAACTAAATTAACTAATCTAAAGGTGCACAGAGAGAAAATTGGGGAAAATACTTTTAAGAAAAACTGATTGATTAAGACAATACTCAAGGAAAAATCCACCTAGACTTCACTTTTTATTTAACTCTGAATCGAATGATTTATTCATTTGACTTGTTCCGTAGAAATCCCTAACTCTCTCAAGACTAACAACATCTAACCCTAGGTTGATTAATTGAAATCTCTTTCTAATTAACTCCCTAGTGTTGCATTAACTCGATCTATGGATCCCCTTATTAGGTTTCACCCTAATCCGGTAAAATCTTATCACCCTATCTCTAGGCATGCATCAACTCAGCTTAATTATGACTAAGTTACTCTTAGACAGGAACTTTTACTCCTCTGAATAAACGTGTTAACTTGAATCAATATCCTAAAATATCGAAGTAAGAATTAAGAACACATAATTAAGAACAAGCCAAATATTTATCATATAATTTAGATAATAATAACAAGATTCATCTTAGGTTTCATTCCCCTTAGGTATTTAAGGGATTTAGTTCATAATTATAAAGGAAAACATCTCAGAAGAATAATGAATACAAAACATAAAGAAAACCCAAAAACTGCTGAAGAAAATTGAAGGGAGATCTTCAGTCTTGGAGGAGAATCTGGCTTTTGAGATGGATCAATCGGCTTCCTTTGAGTAATTCCTTGCTTCATACTCTCCATCCCCCTTTCCTCCTCTTCTAGGGTGTATTTATAGGCTTTGGAATGTCTAAGAGCCCTCAAAAGTGGCCTTTTCTGAATAAGACTCTACTTGTGCTCGATAGGGACACGCCCGTGTGACACGCCCATGTGTGATTGCTTCAGGCCGTGGTCAAGGCTGTTGAATAGGCACAAGCGTGTGGCCACCCGTGTGAGTCGTGCTTCGATTCTGCCAAATTGACACAGCCATGTGGTCTGCCCATGTGAGGTAGTCCAGGCCGTGTTGATTTAGTACGTTGGCCCATATTTTTCCTTTTTTGGCTCGTTTCTCACTCTTTTTACTCTCAGATGCTTTCCTGAGTATAAAACATGAATTTAAGGGATTAGGAGCATCGAATTCACCAAATCTAAGGAGAAATCATCCATAAAATGTGTTAAGCATGGGATAAAAATATGTATAAATTACGGTTTATCAATGATAATGGTCGTTCAAAGTCTAATGTGGAACATTCGAATAGAGATCGTGATAGATCGTATTCGAACTTCAAAGCTCTAGCCACGTCTGTTGCCAGTGTTACTAATGCAAAGAGTGAAAAGCCTGAGTGTGATCAATGTGGAATACGACATTTTGGTGAATTCTGGGGAAAGAGTAATAAGCGAGCTTGTTACAGTTGTGGTTCACAAAATCACTTCATGAAGGATTGCCCAGACTTAGCTAAAAAAGATAGTGTTCAGAATCCAAGGCCAAGTGGCAACGCTTCTCATGGTAGACCTTTCAGAAATACAGGAAATGTAAGCGGCAGTCAGAGAGGAACAAAAGATACAACTGTTAGATTCGAGGCTCGTGCACCTGCCAGAGCCTATGCTATCTGAGCACGTGAGGAAGCTTCGTCGCCAGATGTGATTACATGTACATTTACTCTTTATGATACTTTTGTGATTGCTTTGATAGATCCTGGATTGTAATGTTCCCTTTGCATTTTATTCTTGACATAAAGAATATATTGAGAGCACTTACTCAAACACTTGGTGTGCATTGCTTTATTGTGGCTTTTGCAATTCTTTCGTTACTCTTTCTATAACAGCTTGGTTTTAGCTAAATCGAAACAGTGATTTTGAAACCACAAATTTGATGTCAAAAAATTATTTTAATATTATTTTTGGTGTTTACAGCATGATAGCATGTATGTGTGAAAATTTCGTGAGCTAATTTTATTGTTTGAATTGTCAATTTGAGAAAAATGACTAAATCGCGTAAAATGCAAAAGTTGCATTCTACTTGTTAAAGGTTTCAAATAGCTTTGGCTTTTAAATATGATGGCCTTAAATGGAAATTATTTTATTATATTAGTAAGTGGACAATTTTGGGCATATATTAAGTGATTTTAATGGTTATTAAATAAAGTTAAATTTGGTATTTAGTAATTTGATGTTATTTTTTAATTAAACAAAATTTCTGTCATCTTCCTAATATCATCTACCACCAAAAATTTCATAAGAAAAAGCCATGGAAGAAGCTTATGCATTTGGTCATCTTATCTAGCTAGCATGTGAGTATTTTTCATCCCGTTTTTGATGATTTCTACGTTTTTGAGATCGTTGCTTCGTATTCTAGCTAGCCTGTACCTTAGATTTTGAAATTGATAAAGATTTAACATGTTTCCATTATTGAATACTTGAGTAATTTGATGATTGATGATAGATTATGAAGGTTAATTGATAGATTAATAGTTTTTGTAAAGTGATTTTTGACAAAAATGCATAATAGGGATCAAATTGTGAAATGATAATTGAGTGATTGAAATGTGAAATAAATGAAAATTTTGGGCTGTTAGGGACCTATGTGAAATTTGGCCAAGCTTGGGTTTAATGAAATTTTGTGAATTTTGTGTATTTTTTAAATAAGGACTAAATTGATTAATTGTGAAAATTTAGGGGCTAACATGTAAAAAGGCCTAAATGTATGTTTTGGACTAAATTGAGAGAATAGGAGATTGAATAAGTTAATTTTCAATATATATAGATCAAGAAAAGAGGAATCCAAAATTAGATTGGGGAAAAGCAAGGTTATCGAGTAGTCGATCCGATCTGTCAATTTCGAATACGAGGTAAGTTCGTATGTGGCAATTTCATTATAAATGTATGTTAAATGCTTTGATATTGCATAAACTGTATTATGAGATTACGGATAATGTTTTATTGTGAATACAACTCTACGGATGTGTTCGACAAGGAAATTGACAAGTGTAACTTCCCGATTGAACCTTAGGAATAGTTTAGGATGCTAGTGACATGTCATTAGGTTATTGAGTTGGCTTCGGGCCACGATATCAACACTTTGGATGCGATTGATACCTTGATTTGGATATGGGCCATGGTATAGGTATTTCGGAGAGGAGTTACCTTGATTTCGCTACAAGCCATGGTATAGGTAATCCGGGAGAAGTTACCTTGATTTGGCTATGGGCCATGGTATAGGTACTTATCGATTGAGATCCTTGAGTATCCGACTTCTATTCCAAATGGTTCAATGGGTAAATGAATGATGTGGTTGAGAAAGAGGTTAGTACCAGGCGATACAGGTATGTACAGAACCTATTCGAGTATTAAATAGAGAAAGTTCAATGAGATGGTATTTGATCAAGTTTTGAGACATAAGAAAAGTCTGTAGTTAATGTGTATATGGTGATGTTATGTATAATTGGTTGATTTGTGTTTATTTGATAAATTAAGTTATTCACATACGAGCTTACTAAGCTATGAAGCTTACTTTGTGTTATTTTTCTATGTTTTATAGTGAATCAGGGCTAGCTCAGATCCGGGAGACGTCAGGAACATCATCACACTATCAGACATCTAATTGGTACTTTTGAGTTGTATAAATATGGTATATGGCATGTATAGGTTACTTATGGTATTTTGGTTGTGAATATAGCCATGAAAGTTGGCTTGTAAATAATGTTAATATATTGATATGTGTTTAGCTAGTAGAAATGGCTTGTACATGTATATGTTTAGGTGGTATATATAGCCATGAGTGATGGCTTATTTTGGCATGTTTGGTATGAATATAGTTATGGTTTTATAGTTGCAAATGTTTAATTGACTTAATGAATACAATGTTTGAGAAATGCTTTGATGAAGTATGATTTTAGAAGTTGAGTTGCTAAGTATTTTAATAGGTAATTGGCATTGAATTGAGTATTGAATTTGGTTGAAATGGATATGGTATGAGTTGTGCATTTAGTTGATGATTTTGGCTGCCTAATTGTATGATAAAAAGGTACCATTTTGGTTGTTTAGATGAGCAAGAGAAAGGGTCGCAAATTAGCCTTGCAAATGGCCTATTTTTGTCTATACGGGCAGAGAGACGGGTGTGTGTCTCAGCCATCTATGACACATAGTCATGTTACACGATCGTGTATCCCCTAGTGTTGATATTAAAATGAATTCAGTATGCTCCACACAGTCTCACATATAGGTGTGTGACCAGCTGTGTGTTACAAGTCAGTATACCCCTTAAATGGCACACGGCCTAGCACACGGGCATGTGAATTGGCCGTGTTGCATATGTCAGTATACTCTACAGGTTTGGCACGGCCTAGTACACGGCCTGGTACACGGGCATGTGTGGCCACTTCGAAGGGCACACGAACTAGACACATGGTCATGTGGTCAGTCGTATGACCCAAGTCAGTATGTATGCCCTGTTTCCACACAGTCTAGGACATGGGCATGTCTGAAGCCGTTTGAGGTGCACAGCTTGTTCACACGGGCATGTGACCCCTGTACTTAGAAAAATTTCTAAATTTTCCCATATTTTTTGTATGTTATTGGTTTAGTCCAGAACCAATTCTAAAGCTTGTTTAAGGCCTCGTAGGCCCTTACAAGGGACAATGTGATTGTATTAAATGAGTTATGAGAACCAATGCTTTATGTTTGATAAATGTATGCTATATGTTTTGAATTGATCGGTAATACCTCGTAACCCTATTCTAGCGATGGATAAGGGTTAGGGGTGTTACGTTTATTAGTATCAGAGCTACGGTTTAGTCAATTCTAGGACTAACATAGCGTGTGTGAGAGTTTAGCTATACATGCCATATATACTCTGTGATTGTGTGATGATTCCTGATAGCTTAAATTGTGTTTTCGTATAGTTATAGACCTCGAACGAGCTGTAGTTGATGATGTAGAAAGTAATACGCCCGCTCCTGCTCAATAGTCATTGGTATCTAACTGTAGGCCTATAACGAGAAGCCACAAGGGAGAGGCTAAACAAGCATTTTTTTCCAAATGATGAGTGAGTGGTTCACGGAGTTCGTTTGAATGAATCTGGCTGCTTAACAACCTCTACCCCCACCTATTCCTCAACAAATCCCTGTTGTTCCTCAAGTTATAGATCTGATACGGTTGAACAAGCTGCAATTAGATAAGATTCGTAAACATGGGGCTGAGGAGTTCCGAGCTACTATTGATGATGATGCTGAGAGAGCTGAGTTTTGGCTTGAAAATACGGTCCGAGTGTTTGATGAGCTTTCATGCACATCGACTGAATGCTTAAAATGTGCTATATCACTTTTGAGGGACACTGCGTATAGTGGTGGACTACATTAGTGTCAGTGGTGCCAAGAGAGATCCCCTGGGAGTTCTTTCAGACTAAATTCTGAAAGAAATATATAAGCCAACGATTTCTGGATCAAAAGCACAAAGAGTTTTTAGAATTAAAACAGGACCGTATGACAGTAACCGAGTATGAGAGAGAATTCATGCGGTTAAGTAAATATGCTCGAGAGTATGTTTCTACCGAGGAGATTATGTGTAAGGGGTTCGTTGATGGGTTGAATGAAGATATAAAACTACTAGTTGGAATTTTAGAGTTGAAAGAATTTGTCGTTCCGGTTGAAAGGGCTTGTAAAGAAGAGAATCTTAGCAAAGAAAAGATAAAAGTAGATTCAGAGGCTAGAGATTTGAGAAAAAGATCAATGAGTAAGTCGTATTAATCTTCATTTAAGAAATCCAGAGATTTGTATGCTCGTTCAAATGCTCCAAATGAATATTCAAACAGAGATCGTAGAAAACAATACTCAGGTTTTAAAGCTCAAGCTACTTCAGTAGTGAGTGTTGGCAGTGTAAGAGACAACAAACCCGAATGTCAGTAATGTGGGAGATGACATTTTGGGGAATGCTGGAATAAAAGTAATAAAGCTTGCTTCAAATGTGGCTCGTTAGATCATTTTATTAAAGACTGTCCTGATATGGGTGAGAAAGATAGACCCCAGAATGTAAGTCTAAGTAATACGTCGACTAGATTAAGATCACCAAGAAATGCTGGGAATGTGAGTGGTAGCCAAGGTGGTACGAGAGATTCTGCAGTGAGATCTAAGGAACAAGCACCTATCTGAGCTTATGCTATCCGTGCACGGGAGGAAGCATCATCGCCAAATGTTATCACTGGCACTTTCATTCTCTATGATACTAATGTGATTACATTGATAGATCCAGGATGAACTCATTCTTCTATATGCATGAATTTAGTATCTATTAAGACTTTTCCTGTAGAGTCTACTGAATTTGTGATTAAAGTATCGAACCCCTTAGGCAAATGTGTTTAGGTTGACAAAGTCTGCAAGAATTGTCCGTTAATGAATCGAGATTTTTATTTTCCAGCTAATCTGATGTTGTTTCCATTCGATGAATTTGATGTGATTCTGGGTATGGATTGGCTAACAACACATGATGCTATAGTGAATTGTAGACGAAAGACAATAGAACTGAAATGCTAGAATAATGAGACTATTAGAATTGAATTTGATGATCTGAATAATTTTCCAGTTGTGATCTTGTCTATGTTAGCTCAGAGATTTGTGAGAAAAGGATGTAAAGATTATCTTGCTTATGTACTTGATACGAAAGTGACAGAAATAAAGATTAAATCAGTACCAGTTGTGTGTGAGTATCCAGATGTATTT
Source organism: Gossypium arboreum (assembly GCF_025698485.1). Classification (NCBI taxonomy): domain Eukaryota; kingdom Viridiplantae; phylum Streptophyta; class Magnoliopsida; order Malvales; family Malvaceae; genus Gossypium; species Gossypium arboreum. The sequence continues at coordinate 366,030 of NW_026440309.1, forward strand.
CCCGAAGAGTTATCGGGTTTACCACCTATCAGAGAGATTCAGTTTGGTATTAAATTAGTACCGGGAACAACACCGATATCGATAGCTGATAAACCGTAATTTATACATATTTTCATCCCATGTTTAATTCATTTTATGGATGATTTCCTACTAGAATTGGTGAATTCAATGCTCCTAATGCTTTAATTTCATGTTTTATACTTAGGTAAGCATAGGAGAGCAAAATGAACGAGAAACGGGCCAAAAATGGAGAAAATGGGCCAGAGCATGAAATCAACACGGCCTAGACTTCCTCACATGGGCAGCATACATGCCTATGCCAATCTAACATGCTCGACCACGGCCCAGACCAACCTCAACACGGTCGTACCACACGGGCGTGACCCTGCCGAACCCTAGTTAAGTTCCATTCAGAAAAAAACCAATTTTTAGGGCTTTTTAGGCATTCCAAAGCCTATAAATACAACCTAAAAGAGGAAGAAAAGGGGACAGAGAATAGGGAGTAAGAAATCACTCGAAGGGAGCCGATTGATCCATCTCAGAAGCCGGACTCATCATCAAGATTGAAGAGCTCTCCTCAATTTCCCTTCAGGAGTTTTGGGTTTTCTTTATGTTTTGTATCTATTATTATTTTGATATGTTTTCTTGTTTAGTTATGAACTAAATCCCTAAATACCTAAGGGGGATGAAACCTATGATGAAACCTTGTTATTATTTCTGAATCGTATGATAAATATTTAACTTGTTCTTAATTATGTGTTCTTAATTCTTGTTTTGGTATTTCAGGATATCATTTCAAGTTACTATTCTTAGTAGGAGGGGGACTAGACCCTGACTAAGAGTAACTTTTTCATAATTAAGCAGAGTTGATTACGTGCCTAGAGATAGGGTGACAAGATTTTGCCGAATTAGGGTGAAACATAATAAGGGAATCCATAGATCGAGTTAATGCAACCTTAGGGTGTTAATTAGAGATAACTCTTGGCTATTCAACCTAGGGATTAGATGTTATTAGTCTTGAATAGGGATAATAACATAACTTAGGGATTTTTACGGAACAAGTTAAATGAATAAATCGTCCGATTTGGAGCTAGAATAACAAGTAAAAGTCTAAGTGGATTTTTCCTTAGGTATTGTCTTTAATCAATCATTTTTCCCAAAGTAATTTCCCAATTCTATTTTCTACAATATTTTTAGTTTAATAATTTAGTCAGTTAAAACAAATCCCCATTATTCTTAGTCTAGATAATAAAAAGACAGTCATTACTAGTACTTTTGGTTCCTTTGGGTTCGCCAATCCAGTCTTGCTAAAACTATACTACTGTTTGATAGGTACACTTACCTACATCGCGATAATAGTTAGTTTCAAGAACGATTAATTATAAATATTTAAAACCTATCACGAAGTAACGCGATCAATAGCTCCGTACAGAATGGCTCTGACAGAATTAAAAGAATCGAAAGCTCAGTTGCAAGAGTTGACAAATAGGGGTTTTACTAGACTGAGTTTCTCTACTTGGGGTGAACCGATATTGTTTGTGAAAAAGAAAGATGGCACAATGAGAATGTGTATTGACTACAGACAGCTGAATAAAGTGACTATAAAGAACAAATATCCTCTACCACAGATTGATGATTTGTTTGATCAGTTAAAAGGGACAACAATGTTTTTGAAAATTAATTTGAGATCAGGCTATTACCAGTTGTGAGTTAAAGACTCAAATGTGTCAAAGACTACATTTAGAACAAGGTACGGACACTACGAATTTCTTGTTATGCCTTTTGGACGAACAAATGCACCTGCTGTTTTTATGGATTTGATGAACTGAATTTTTAGACCGTACTTAGATCGATTCGTAGTTGTGTTTATTGATGACATTTTGATTTACTTGAGAAAGATTTCTTAAGAGAATCAAGTTATGATATATGATGGTAATTGACTCAAACTATGATATAGTAGATAGAAGGAATGAAAATGTTTTGCAATTTGTGTGACATTCATTGTGATAGATAGTGGATGAGGAAAGAAGAGAAGTTGGCGATGATGAACTACCTAACACTTTACAGAAACGACGACTAAGCTATAAAATATCATTTCTCACTGAGTTCTTATGAACTTACATGAGTTAGACTTTATGTTTTAGGTTGAATGTGAGTATGCACCAAGAGGGACAATGCTAGGACTATGTTGAACGAAGTGGCGTATTGGGTTATTATGCATAAAAACAAGTTTGGTGGCCTGTTCAAAGTCTCTAATGTTACTTAGGAAACCATATTTTGGGGTAACAATAATAAATTAAGATTTCAATCTTGATATCCTTGTAATTAAATTATCATGTGTCGCAGTTGTATCTACCATTTTATATATATTTATGTAATTTAGTTTGAATATGTATAAAGTTAATATGTAAATAAATTTTTAACTTGTATAAGTAGATTAAGCTTTCTTTGTATTCGTGTGGTAATACCCAAGATCTAGATCCGACAAATCGAATCGGGTTGAGGGTGTTACAAAAGCGAAAGTCGTTGATGAGTAGCAATCTAACACCGTTAACCTATATCTATCATCGAAACAGGGTTACAAGAATGCTACAACAAGTTAATAGAAATAAACAAGTAAAATCACGGTTTATTTCAATATAATTTCTCAAATACCATAAAGTAATTGAATTATGATAATAACTTACATTTATGAGGCTTAAATTGAATCTTAGGGACTAAAGAATTAATCTTAAATCCCTCAGGGGCTAATTCGAAACAAATCAGAATATTTCAAGAAAATATGAAAAATTTCAAAAACAAAGGACACACGGCAGTGTGGCCAGGCCATGCAGAATACCCTAGGCCGTGAAACTTTCGAAATTGGGACACACGACTGTGTCCTAGCCTGTGTAACTCACTGAGTTGGGTCACATGGCCTTATCGCAGGTTGTGTGAGGCACACAACCACGTGGGCGTGTCCCAGGCTGTGTGCACCTAAATGAAATTTAAATGTCAAGTTTACCATTTCAAGATTTCTTAGACACTAAGTAACCCATTTACCAGCCATTAGACCTATTCAAAATGACATTAAACAAACTCAAATCATGCTACACTACAACAAAACAGGTTTTTAGCGGCATTTTTTGCAGCGTTTTAATAAAAAAATGCCACTAAAAACGAGCATTAGCGTCGCTTCTACAAAAACGCCACTAAAAATCGAGCATAAGCGGCGCTTTTAGAAAAAAACGCCGCTATAGGTTGACCATTAGCGGGCACTTTAAAGAAAACGCCGCAAAACAATAAACACAAGTTTTTTGTTGAGATTTAGTGGCTTTAGCGGCGCTTGTTAAAAATACCGCTAATGCTGACTTACATCGGCGTTTTTCGAAAAAGCGCCACAAAAGATCGATCTATAGCGGCGTTTTTCAAAAAAGCGCCGCAAAAAAACTAAACACAATGGCGTCGTTTTTTAGCTTTAGTTGCTTTAGCGGCGCTTTCTTGTAAAACGCCGCTATAGATTGATCTTTTGCTACGCTTTTTTGAAAAACGCCGCTATAAGTCAACATTAGCGATGTTTTTAACAAGTGCCGCTAAAAGTATAATCTATTTTTAATTGAATATTTAAATTCTTAAAAAATAATGACATGTAGAATAATTTTAAAAGTAAAAACATAAGAAAATATTTATTAAAATACTATTATTTAAAATAATTTTAAAGTTTATTGGTATATGACTAATTGTTTTTATTTATATATTAAATATTTCCTTATATAATTTTAAAAGAGATAGTATTAATTTTAAAATATTAAATTAATTATCATTATAGTTTAGTGTTTATGATTTGGGTTATATGGTTCAGTGTTTAAGGTTTAGGAGTTACTATTTTAAGGGTTATGAATTATGTAGTTTAGGGTACTTTAGGGTTTAATAGTTGGAGTTTAAGATTTAGGGGTTAGGGGTTAAGGGTTAAGAGTTTATGGTTTAAGAGTTAGAGTCTAAGGTATATGTATTGTGATTTAGGGTCTTGGGTTTAGGGTTTAAGGATTGGTTAGGGGTTAGAGGTTTAGGGTTTTGATTAATTATCATTTTTTAATTTATATATTAAATGATTTCTTATATAATTGTAAAAGAGATAATATTAATCTTAATATATTAAATTTATATATGATTATAGTTTAAATTATTTCAGAGATAATAGATAAACTTTATATATATTAAATGGTTTAGAATTTAAGGTTTACTTGAACTTTGTTAAATGATGAAATTTTATACAATCAATTAATGCTTTTATATATTTAAAATATTTAATCTAGACCATTTGAAAATTTGATAATTATTAGAATTTAAAAAAAACATTGATAAATAAATAAAAAAGTAACAAAATTTTATATGGATAGGTAATTATCTACTTAATAACATTATAAACACATAGAATCCAAATTATATTAGAAATTAAAATATAAGGATTAAATATTAAGCATATTTAAAAGATAAAAAGCTGAATATTATCTACTTAGTAAAATGTATTAAAAAAGAAGAAGATTAGTATGTACCATATATCACAAGAGATAAATCTTTTAAACTTTAAATCATAATATTAGGATTAAATTATAACTAATTATCATCATATTAACATTTATCATCATTAGTATTAATAATTAAAATCATTAATCTAAAGAATTAATTGAACGAAGAATTCAATTCAAATTAATTCCTCTACTTATATAAGTGAAATTTAAACTTAAAATTTCAAAGTTATCATGCAATATAGATATATTATTAAATGCTGACTATCATAAGTTAATTATTTTGGCTACTAAATTATAACAAATAAAAATAAAATATAAAAATTAAGAGATTAGTGGCGTTTTTCCAAAAAACGCCGTAAAAAACAGTATAGTTTAAAGAAAACGACGTCGTTTTAGTTGGAGATTTAGGGGATTAAAACATCACGAAAAATTTTATAGTTTAACAGAACGGTGTCATTTTAGTTGGATAGGTGATTAGTGGCATTTATAAAAAACGCCGCAAAAAGAATTAAAGTTTATGGAAACATCATCATTTTAGTTGAATATATAGGGGATTAGCAGCGTTTTTTAAGAAAACGCCGCAAAAAACATTAATGCTTAAAGAAAAAGGCATCGTTTTTGTTGGAGATTAGCGGTGCTTTCTTGGAAACGCCACAATAGATAGCTTTTAGCGGCGCGTTTCTGAAGCACCACAAACTGTCAAAATTTTTTATTCTGAAACGACGTCGTTTTAAGTTGTTAAATTTCATTTCTTTCATGCCCGACAGCCTTAGGCTTTTCCCCCAAAATGCCAAATTAGTTTTCCCCTAAATTCACCTAAATGGCTTCATTTTTTTCCACCCTTTTATCCCCAAAGACATACCCGAAAAGCTTAAGTGTTTTCTCCTTAAAATTTTCCCCTCAAATTTTCCCTATAACCCTAAACTTTCAGCAAATCGAAACCCAACCCATCTCTCCATCGCCGGACCCGACTATCTATTGCATCGCCGTCGACTCGACCATCTGCTGCGTCATCGTCGTACTCTTCTACTGCAACTAATCGGTAAGCCGAAACCCTCCCTTAGCTATTTCACCCATCTTCTTCTAGGTTCTCATTTTATTGGTTCGATGCTTTCCGATTTTTGTAACAAGGAATTGAAACCTGGGTTAGAGAAATTACTGGTGGAGGAATTCACAATCTTCTGCAGCAGCTTCACCTGCTACTTCATTATCATATTTACTTTTGGATACTGAATAGAAGAGAAAGGGGAAGAAGGGAAATATAAAGGGTACGCTTTTTTGGATTATTTCTTCTTGTGTACCATAAAGAGTTGCTTTTTTGTTCATCTTTCGTATATGTTCTCATTTTTGTTGTGCTATTTAAATGACTTAATATATATATATGATTTTTTGTTGTATCGAGATGGACATAGTAGAATACAGAGAAATTGAATACAAATTTTTACTAATCTTGGCAATTTGGTTTCTGCCTTGTACATTCCCATCAACTTTATTCTGAAATGAATCTCTGTGAGATATTGATATATTTTTAATTTTATGGTCTTTGAAGCTTGCATTAGCATAAAGCATGAAAATGTCTATGCAATTTTATGTAGGACCGTGAGCGAGTTGGAACAAGTAGCAAGCAAAAACAAAAATTCACGCACATGGCGTGGTTAGAAGTTTTGCTTCAGAATGGTGAGGAATTATGAATTTATTAATTCTATCAAATATTAATAACTTTTTATTATTAAATAATATTTTTACTGCTATATTGTAGGAAGTCTCGTCTGGTCAAAAAATTGGACGCCTTCAGCTTTTTGAGATTACGCATAGGAAAAAAGATGGATCTCCTATGACATCCAAAGCTGGAGAAATTATGGTATATTTACTTAATAAAATTTGATTTAATATAAATATTTTAATGTTTAATTATAATAGTTTAATTTGTCGTTAGTGGTTTTAAATAATGTTAAGTTATGTTGCATTCCTTTTTATTATATATTTCGTTTCTAACTCTTTGATTGATTTATTAGGAGAAACTAAAGGAGAAGAAGGCGAGTATAAAGCTATTGCTTCGACTGATAGTTCTGTTAATCTTAAGAACATTGATAACAGAATTATCACTGAAGTTTTGGGTCCTAAAAAGTATGGTCGGGTTCAATTTCAAGGATCTGGTGTTACCCTAACCCAATATTTTGGATTCAGCTCCCAGCAATTCATGCCTTCTGAGAGTTTAGCTCAAGCTGAAGTTCAGAGGTTAAGAGACCAGATAGGTCAGATGCAAGCGAACACGGTTGAGCAAATTGCCGAGGTTCAAAGAAAATATGAAGAACTCCAGCAACAACATAGAGCGGAGGTAGCAGAGAGGGAGGCAGAGGGCGGTAGCGAGGGAGGCAGAGGCAGCAGTGATGGTAGCAAAGCAGAACAGAAAGTACGATGAGCTCCAGCTACAGCTTCAGCATATGATGCAGATGTTTCAGCAGTCGTAAAAGCCGTCATCTTAGACATTAGTTTTCTCATTGTAAAAATGTTTTTAACATTGTCACATTTAACATTATTGTAAGAATATTATGAGTTTTACTTTATTTATTAATTACATATATCTTTCGTTAAATTTGAAGTATTATTTAGATTTAATGTTTTTAGTTGTATTTTTTATGCTAAATTTGCTGTTTTTGGTTGCATTTCATGCTATATTTGCTGTTTTTTGTTGGATTTAATGCATGAAGGGTTGGATATTGGTGAAAAATATGCATTTCAAATCTGCCAAATTAGTGGTGTTTGTGAAAAAAGCGCCGCTAAAAGTCATGACCTTTAGTGGCATTTTTTGGATAAATGCCGCAAATTTTTACGGCATTTCCTATAGTGGCGTTTTTTGCTGCGCTTGTAAAAATAACGCAAATAGTTTTAGCGGTGCCTAAAAGCGTTAGGGGTGTTACATTTAGTAGTATCAGAGTTACGGTTTAGTCAGTTTTTGGACTGAACGTAGCATGTATAGAGTCAAGAAATGCATGTCATTATAAAACCTGTGATATTGTGATAACTCCTGAATCAAATTGAACTATGTTTCCATATAGATAAGATGTCATCTAACCCAGCCGATTTCGATGGGTAGAAAGTAACGCACAAGCCCCAGTTCATGGGGCAATTTTTAATAGTTATGGGCCCATTGTTAAGGGCCGGTGAGGTAAGACTAAAGAAGCCTTTTTCTAGATGATGTTTGAATGGTTTATAGAGTTCGTGAGAATGAACCCGTTGGCTCAACGACAAGCAAGCCTCCAGTTGATAAAATCCAAAAATATGGGGCTTACGAGTTTCGTAGTACAACCGAAGATGATCCAAAGAAAGTCGAGTTCTAGTTAGAAAACACAGTGAGAGTTTTTGATGAATTATCTTGTACACTGGTTGAATGCTAAAACTATTTTGTATCGTTACTTAAAGACTTAGGATATCAGTGGTGGAATACATTAGTGCGTTAGTACCGAAAGACCGTGTGAATTGGGAATTCTTTTAGACAGAGTTTAGAAAGACATATGTTAGCCAGTGATTTCTAGACAAGAAACACAAAATTTCTAGAACTGAAATAGGGCCCTATTATAGTAGCCGAGTAGGAGAGAGAAATTGTGCGACTCAGCAAATATGCTCGAGAATACATACCATCCGAGGCTGTTATGTGTACCCAGTTTGAATACGATTTAAATAAAGATATTAAGTTGCTAGTTGGGATTCTTGAGTTGAAAAAAATCGTAGTTCTGGTTGATAGAGCACATAAGGCTGAAGAACTCAATAAAGCAAAATGAAAAAAGGATTATGAGGCTCGTGATACGGGAAAATGACCTATGGGAAAATCATTCTCATCTCCATCAAAGAAATCAAATGAATTTCACAGTCGTCCGTCAACTTCAGAAGGTTTCTTGGGAAGAGACAAAAAAAAAAGCAGTATTTGAGTTCAAAACCTCCAGCCACATCTATAGCGAGTGTGGGTAGTGTTAGGAACAAAAAACTCGAATGTCAACAATACAATAGGAGACACTTTGGTGAATGTAGATTGAAAGACGGATCATGTTTTGATGCGGTTCTTATGATTATTTTCTCATAGATTGCCCTAAAAGATCAGATAAAAAGAAGGCTCAAAATACTCGTTCGAGTAATAAGGCTGCAAGAGGGAGATCGCCCAAAAATAGTGGTAATGTGGGTAACAATAAGAGTGGAATGAAAGATTCTACTGTTGGATCTGAGGCACAGGCAACAGCTAGGGCTTATACGATTCGTGCTCAAGAGGAAGCTTCAGCACCTGATGAGGTCACTGGTACATTTTCTATCTTTGATACTAATATTAATGCTTTGATTGACCAGGGGTTAATGCACTCATATGTATGCACAACTTTAGTGTTGGATAAGAAAATACCTTTTAAGTCTATGAATTTTTGGTTAAAGTAACGAATCCTTTAGGTCAATATGTATTAGTTGGTAAAGTCTGTAAAAATTGCCCTTTAATGATTCGGGATTGCAAATTTTCGACTGATTTGATGTTGTTTCCATTTGATGATTTTAATGTGATTCTGGGTATGGATTGGTTAACTCTGCATGATGCTATTGTGAACTGGTAGATGAAAGCATATTGTATTAAAATGTCAAAACAGTGAAAATATTTGAATTGAATCAGACAGATTGGATGGTAGATCTAATGTTATCTCATCTCTGACAGCACAAAAAATATATTTGAAAGGGTTGTGAAGCGTATCGAGCTTACATTGCAATAGCCCGTTTTTGGGGTTAATCGAAACAGTGGTTTCGAGACCATAATCCAAAGTTAAAATATTTATTTTATTATTTTAATAAAGTCTACAGTATGGTATTAGAGATGTGTTTCAAAAAGAAATTTTACTGGTTGAGTGGTTAATTCGATAAAAAGGACTAAATCGCGTAAAGTGTAAAAGTGGAGTTCTATTAGCTAAAAGTATCTAATAGCTATAGAACATTAAATTAAAGGTCCTTAACTAGAAAATAGATCATTTATGTGATAGTGGAGGTTAGTGGAGTGGCATTTGGTGTAGTTATTAAATAATTTAGAGGTTAATTTTGTAAATTTGTAAATAATGGTTTAATAATAAAACAAAAAAAAAATTGTTTCATCTTTATGCTTGCTACCTATTTTAAAGAGGAAGAAGAAGCCATTTTTGGTGTTTTTAGGTTCGGCTAGTGAATGCTTCAATTGTAAGTGATTTTTGACTCGATTTTGAATAATATTTACGTTTTTGAGCTAGTTGCAGCTAAATCTAGCTAGCCCGTATCTCCGTTTTCAAAATTTTTATAGATTTGGAATGATGCCATTGTTGAATGCTTGGTTATTTAGATGTTTTATGATATATTATTAATAATTGAAGCTAGATTAACAAGTTTTATAAAATGATTTTTGACAAAAATGTCAATTAAGGACTAAATTGAGAAAATGTGAAATGTTGTGGTTAAAAGTATGAAATAAATAAAAATAAGGACTGCTATGAAGCTGTATTAAATTCGGGTAGGCTTGGGTTTGGCCAAAATTGAATGAAATTCATTTTACGAGCTTAGGGACTAAATTGTAAAAGTGTGAAACTTTAGGGGCAAAAGCACAATTTTGCCAAAATGTGTAAATTATGTTAAGTTGAATGAATTAATGATTAAATAAGTAAATTTTTTTATTATATAGATCAAGAAAAATGACGTACGAAATTAGGACGAGGAAAATACAGTTATTGATTAAATGCTCATTTTTCGTCGAACGAGTTTAAGGTAAGTTCGTATGTTAATAAGCTTTATTATAATTGAGTTTTAATGCTTTATATTGAATGGTTGATGAGTATAATTTTATGGAAATATTTGACGATAGCTTCGGCTATACATTGGCACTTAATGTGCGAGATTGAGATAGCTTCGGCTACGTATTGGCACATAATGTGCAAGATCTAGATAGCTTCAGCTATGCATTGGCACTTAGTGTGCATAATTGAGATAGCTTCAGCTACGTATTGGCACTTAGTGTGCGAGATTTCTGACTAACCATCATTATTCCATATAGTTCAATGGGTAAATAAAAGATGCGATTAAGTATGAGATTGGTATGAGATGGTACAGGTATGTACAGAAATTGGTACGAGATGGTATAGGTATGTACAAAAATTCAATTGAGTATTGAATCTATGAAAATGGTGAGTTCATGATCATTGTGGAAATGAATATGTAATAATAATGTGATTAATGGTTTGGTAATATATTATGTTATATTACTTGAATAGTGATTGAATAATGAATTTGGTTGATGATTACGTGTTAGGCTTTTGGGTCAAAATAAGTTGTGATATGGTCCATTTATAACACCCCAAACCCTGCCCACACGTTATGGCCAAGTCTGACGTGTCACATTGACTTACGGTTGATTGTGTTCTTTGTTTATGGTAATCAGGGTGATTCTGTAAAACAATGGTTAATTGTTGACTAAGAAAAAAGCACCGATTAATTAAGTCTTTAGGTTATCCATTTGTTACGCTCATTGTGTTTTGAAATCGTTTTTTAATTTTTGAACAAAAACCCACACTGCCTAAATCTAACAGTTTAAATCGAGTATAAATAAAACAATTAATAAAACCATAAAATTCACGAGCGGCCTGATTACAACTTAAAACCCAAAACAATAAAAGTAAGTAAATGCTGATCAAAACACATGAAGAAAATTGAATTTGCAGAACATGTGGCCACTCTGATTCCCTCACAGCTCCAAGTCCACTATGGTTGGGGATTTCCTGTATGGCTGACATTAAGGGGTGAGTTTGGAAAACTCAGTGTGTAAAATAAACCCAACTAGAGCCTAAATCGGTTCAAGATTTACTAGGCCTAAGCCCTATTCAGAAATCAGAGTTAACTGGGCCTTAGCCCATATCAATATTAATCTGGGCTATAGCCCCTTACAATATCAGAGTATATTGGGCCTAGCCCATATCAGTATCAATCTGGGTCGTAGCCCTATTACAAGGCGAGATATATTGGGCCTTGCCCATATCAACATAGTTGGGCCCATTTCAAAATAGTCTCATATGATTAACGCATGATAACCCCATCCAACCTTGCACTTGCCTCCGTCCATCCCTACACTTCCTGTGGGGAATAAATCACCCACACCATCCCTATACTTACTGTGTTAGTACCGGTTGCGGCACTAACTATAATCCGCAGCAAAGCTGCTTATATTAGAATATGTTGCACAGCCACCAGAACGGGTTCTTCCTCTATAACAAAATCCAACCCCATGCAGTATGACATGTATGTAGAATATATACAATTAACAAGGCATGCTTCAGAAAGACAATCAGATTATAGCGTAAGAACAGCTATTTACCCTCAAGGGGCATAATCGTAAACTTACCCCTTCAAGGGTATTACGGTAATTCTACCTTACAGAGGTATTTAAGTAATTTTATCAGTCTTTTTAAGGTTTCATGCTCATTACAGTTATTAACGTGTCTTCAGAATGCTTACCGGACGTTTTTATCAAAATGGGCCCATTAGCCCATTACCCAATTTCGGCCTATCGAAGCCCAAATTCACCGAGGTGCACGAAATTGCACACTTTGCAATCTTACCGTTGAAGTTACCAAAATTATCAATACAAACAATCCCACGAGTGCTCGCACGCTCGCAAGTTCTCGAAATGCCGCTTTTCGGCATTTTGACTTTTCGACTTTTATCGATTTAGTCTACTAGTGGGTGTCGTTTACACAACTATTTTACGATGATCGCTTGCCAAAATCTACCATGTACCTATCCTGCAATTGATTACTTAAAAAGTTAGATCCAAAACCATACGATTACTAATGATATCTTCCTTACCAAAATCGGGCAACACCCTTAATAGCCTTAGATTGCTTACCTTTGTTGCAAATAATGACTAAGTCTAGATCAAGTTGTTTCGATGTCCTCGCTTCCCACTGCTCCTTGATCGACAGCCTTTATTCCACTTTACTCATAATAGAACAATAAACAAAACCAATAACCCTTTAGTCTTAGTCGATAGCCACCCTATGTGAATAGGGGTTTTCGGCTTTTCTTAATTCCCATAATAATGAACAGAGAGATGAGATCTGAGCACTTACTGAAGATTCATTTTCCAGAAACATTCTCAAGTACCTTCCTATTCCCGATCTGATGTAGATCAAATCCCTAATATACGAGTAGAGAACAGATCTAATGATTCGGCTTCTAGAACCTATTCTGAGGTATGCTTAATTTGGTTTAAGAAGAAAATAGAAGAATGGGTTACCAAAATAGAAGAGATTATCAGCAGATGAGAGGTTAAGGTTCAGCTTTAATATAAAAGAGATGAAAAGAAGTTTTATAAAGATTCGGCCAAGAGGAACAATCGGCTTCCAAGGAAATTCGAGTTTCGACTTTTAAGGGTAATAGGCTATCTTTAATCGAGAGAAAAGATGAGGAAAAAGAGAACAGAAGAGTAGAAGAAGATAGGTTCGGTTCTTGATAAAGAAGAGATGAACAAGAAGGAAACAACTCATAAAAGCCCAAAATTAAAAGAACAATTTCGTCACAATTCCTTCCTGACTTAAATTCCATGTTTTGCTCTTTTATTCTTGGCCAAATTCAATGTTTGAATTTCATTCAAACTCCTAACCGATCAGCAACCTTATCGACTTCTTCATCATGCTGCTAAGAAGAGTTTCGACCCAATTCTACTATTCTCCCTTACGCATGCAGCAAAAAGAGAGTCCTTCGCGCGCACAACAGCTCGAACCTGGGTCCTCCAGGCACACACCCACGCTGCTGGCCACTAGGACGCAACCTTGTTTTCGATATAATGCTACCACAATAATTTATAACCCTTACCTGCTTTAGTTCTGGCCCGCTTTAAAAAAAATAAAATAGAATTCGCACGCGTAAGGACTCGAACCTGCGCCATCTCCGCGTGCCCAGCACGCTGCTGCCACTACGCCACGGGCACTCCTTGTGCTGGATTATGCTCGCAACTCCTCTTAACCCCTATTTTAACAGCAACCTGAATACTAAAAAAAATAACCATTTGCGCGCATCGTGCCTTGAACCCAGGCACCTCCCACGCCCTCCTAGCGTGCTTAGCCACTGGGCCAGGAGCTTGTTTGTGCTAAAACTCAGCCCAAATTATTAATAAGGCCCAGATTCCCTAAGGTAGCATAAAATTTAAATTTTTTTTTGCTAGAGTCTGGAATCGAACCCAAGCCTTTTCCCACACTATAAATCCATCGTAATTCACTTAGATCCTACACTAAATAATTAATAACAATATTGGTAATAATTTCTCGTAAAAAGTTAAAACATCAATAATTCTATCTCGGGCCATCTTCTACCCGAACTCAGACTCCAAACCCAATATTTCTAGGCCTAATTTTTGGGGCGTTACACCATTTTTACTCATTTAAATTGTGGCTTAATGGTTATGAGAAAAGGGTAAAGATTGGCAAATTCTTAGATTTGAATTGCTATTGGAAGCATGGAAATGAGTTTTTGGATGATTTAAAGATATTTAGCTATGTGCTTGATATGTGAATACACATAAGTAATGTAAACTTATGTCATAATGCTTTATGATAATTTGCTAGTTCATGTGATGATTAAAATTTAAAAGCTAATGTTGTTTAGGCTAATGCCAAGACATGTTGGATTGACTTAAATGGTTTATCCTTATAAATTGAAGTTATAAGCTTTATTTCTTTGAATTATGAACTTACTAAGCTATGAAGCTTACTTTGTGTTATTTTTCTATGTTTTGTAGTGTTTCAGATGATTGCTCAGGTTGGAATTCAACAGAAATTGTATCACACTATCCGGCTATTGATTTTCGGTATTTTTACACTTTGGAGCTTGGTATATGGCATGTATAGGCTAGTTTTGTGATTTTAGCCATGTGATTTGGCTTGTAAATGTTGATGTGTATTGGCCATTTAAGTTAGCCTAGAGTTTGTGTTTGATAAATGATATATGTGATGCATATAATGCTTTTGTTTTGGCATATTTTGGTATGAGGTATAAATGATGAATTGATATGTTAGAGAAGCATGATTTAGTTGATGGAAAGGTGAGAAAATGAAATAGGATGATATGTAAGTTTATGATGATTTTGGTATAATGATTTGGCATGTTTTTAATATGGAATTTAGTAGTTTAAATGGTTATGGTTAGATGGCATGATATGTGTATGGATTAACATGCTTTGGCTGCCTTTGAATGCATTGAAATGGTATGAGATGATGTGGTTTAGGTATACTTATGGAGGGTGAGAAATGTGGCTTAAACCAAGCCTATTTTCACTCCACACGGCTGAGCACACGGGCGTGTGGCTTGATCGTGTGTGCCACATGGCCTTGGTACACGGCCGTGTATCCTCTACGGTAGCCTTTTGAATTAAGTCAGTATACCTTACAGTCTTGGCACGGCTTAGACACATGGGTGTGTCTACTGGTTGTGTGTAGCACACGGGCTGGCACATGGGCGTGTGGCTAGCAGTGTGATGCAAGTCAGTATGTATGCCGTGTTACCACACGGGCTTGTGGGTGACACACGAGTTAGACACACGGGCATGTGTGTAACACCCCAAACCCGAGACCATCGCCGGTGTCGGACACGAGGGGTTAACGAGGCAAATCCTCTTAAAGTACCGACCAATTTGGCATTTCTGGACAGGCTGGAAAACTGCGTCACCATCGCCTTAAAAAAATCATATCTCGAGTTTCAAAACTCGGAAACTGGTTTCGTAAATTTTCCCTGAATTTAGACTCATATACCCATCCATAGATTTATTTTTAGAATTTTTGGTTGGGCCAATTGGTACAGTTTATTAGTTAAAGTCACCCATGTTACAGGGATCGACTGCTCTGACCTTCGCGCATTACAACTTAAATATCTCTCTGTACAGGGCTTTAATACTGGTGCCGTTTGTTTCTAATGAAACTAGACTCAAAATGGAATCTGTACATATAAGGCATGACTCCTAATTATTTCTGGATAATTTATGGTAAATTTTCAAAGTCGCGACAGGGGACCCAGAAACCGTTCTGGCCCTGTCTCACGAGAACTTTAATATTTCTCAGTATACTGCTCATATGGTCGTTTCGTTTCGTCCATATAAAAATAGATTCATCAAGGTTCAGTTCCATAATTTACTCACTATTTAATTCTACTTCTACTATTTTTAGTGATTTTTCAATCTCATCTCACTGCTGCTGTCCACAACAGTTACTGCAGTAGACTATGCCAATTTCATGAATTTTTCCTTGGCCTTAATCATCCATCATACATGACACAAATTATGGCCACCTTATCAAAATTTGAGTTTCTAAGACTCGTGGCTATAGGTTCTAGCATCCCACTCGACGACCACATAGGCCATTTTCACATGGCTTAAAGTTTACAACCCACAATTCGACAAAATATAATAGCCTATACATGCCAAATGTTCTTCAACAACAAAAACAATACCACAAGATTTCAGCCGGTGTGATGACTTCAACGACGGTTCCGAGCACGCAACAATACGAGTCCAAGAGACCTAAAATGGGTGACAAGAAAACACCGAGTGAGTTTACAACTCAGTAAGTCATAAGCATTCATCAATCCATGATAAAGTTACTACTACATGTACAACAAATGAGGCTAGGTACTCGTCCATATCGAATCTATACCATAATACCTCGGACCTTTCGGTCCAATCTCGCACCAATTCATACATCCACATTTCATATTCTACACAACAAGATAATCAAGCATTTTTACACATTAGCTCATTTTCCAGCACAACCATACAATTTCAATCATCACATAGATTTAAGGCTTACCAAATTCAACCCCAAGCATGAACGTATTCTCTATTCGTCATGAGCTCGAGGTGCTTACCCGATCCGCTGTCCATACTCAATTCAATGGAGACACACCCTCCATATATATAGAGTACGCTTTTACAGTGCTTACTACTCGATTTCGCACACTTAGTGCCACGTAATTTAAGCCCGCACACACAGTGCCATACCCTCCGAGCTCGCACACCCAAAGGTCAGTATTTTTCCAGCTTGCACACTTAGTGCCATATATTTCCAGCACGCACACTTAGTGCCGATCTCATCACCGTACACACGTATTGGCCGACACTTAGTGCCGAAAGCAAACTTTCTACACATTTCACTATTTCTTTTACATTCAACAAATGTCATCACTCCATACACATACATTTTCATTTATATATATATATCATCCCATTAAACACAATTGCATAAATTTTACAATCATTTAAGCAATATCAAATACGTGCTTAATGACTTACCTCGTGTTGGGTAAAATAGTTCCAAGTCGGCTACTCGATGACCTTCGTCTTTCCCTTGCTTGATTCTCCTTCTTTAACTCCTTGAGCTTAATCAATAAATCACTAGTTTAACCATCTTGCTAAACATTCATAATTCAACTACACATGCATATGTATGCTTGTATATTCGCAACCATTCTTACTAATCGCCCATTTGGTCGATTATACACCTAACCGAATATGCACCAAAAACTTGATTCAACATTACCTACATACTCACTTTAATGGCCGAATATATATATATATATATGTACAATGTCACTAACATCTTTTAATCACCTAATTTCATCTCATGAACATTTAATCAAATTTTCCCAATCTAGCATATATTTTCACATCCATTTGTAACATCATGTACAAACACATATACACATATATCAAAACACAAATTTTACCTATCATGCAACAAGCATAAATCGCACTTATGAGCATGCCATGGCCGAATACATCCCACACCATCCCCTTTCAATTTTTGGTCATGGTTAAACAAAGAAAACTCCATGTCTTACTCAAGAATGCTAAAAGAAATTTCAAGAGTAGTCAATCCATCATTACATGTATCATCAACAAGCTTCACATTTAGCATGCAATGGCTTTAACACAATATCAACCTTGGCCAAATACCATTTCCATGGCATAACAAGGATTTGAACCATGGGCTAACATGAACATCAAGTTAGCAACTAAAACATGCATGAATCTCATGACACAACCTCAAACATACCTTAATCTTGACACAAGTATGACCAAATCTCCTTCTAGTTCTCTTCTAAACCAAGCATGAAGCAAAAATCCTTCCTTTTTCCCTTAGTATTTTCAGCCAAGATTTGAGAATGGATGAACAAATTTTTCCTCTCTTTTCCTCTACTCACGGCAACAAAAGGGGGGCATCCATGCTCATTTTTTTTCATTTCTTTATTTTTTCTACATAATCCACTAACTAAACATGTTGGAAACATGTTCCCTTGCCCATATTCTTGTCATGGCCGGCTACTCTTCCCTTTTTTGGGCAAATTGACATGCAAAACCACTCTTTTGCATGCATGTACTATTAGACCATTGTAAGATTAGCCTATCACCTTTCAACAATGTTTCATACAAGTCCATTTTAATAAATTCACATAGAAATGATCAAATTAATGCATGAAACTTTTACACATGCATTTACTAACATCATAAACATAGAATATAACTTTTAATTACTTATAAGACTCGGTTTAGTGGTCCCGAAACCACTTTCCGACTAGGGTCAAATTAGGGATGTCACAATGTGGCCTGCTGGTGTGAGGTAAGTCAGTGAGCTCTACGGGGTTGAGCATGGGCTAGGACACGGCCATGTGATTCCAATTCAAATGTCCACACGACCTGAGATACGGGCGTGTCTCTTGGCCGTGTGAGTGACACGGTCGGGGCATATGGGCGTGTGACCCCTGTAGGGTTGAAAACTTTCTATGTTTTTGAGAAATTTCCTAAGTTATCGGTTTAGTCCTGAACCTCTTCCAAGCATGTTTTAGGGTCTTGTAAAGCCTTATAAGGGACAATGGGAATGAATGTTAAATTCTTTAAATTGTATGCAAGATTTATGACCCGAATGTGTATAAACGTTATGATGTAAGTCCGACAATGTCTTGAACTCTATTTCGGCTTTGGATATGGGTAAGGGGTGTTACATTTAGTGATATCAGAATTATGGTTTAGTCGATTCTCAAACTAACCTAGCGTATACAAGTCGAGCTATACATGCCATAATACTACTCGTGATAGTGTGACATCTGCTGGCTCTAACGAAATTATTTTGTAAGATAGAGATGACCTCCAACCGAGCTATTTACAGTAATTCTGAAAAATGATATTGAGATGATTAAGATGTGCTTATGGTGTGTCAAAATTAGAAAGGTATGAATAGAAGTTCATGATATGTAGGTATTAATGTAAGAAATGTGATAATCATGAGTTGATGACTGTGGAAAAGAGGAATGAAAGAAAAAAAAATCATATAGTGAAAAGCCCATCCATGTTTGATTGACATTCATATGATGCTATGTGCCCAACATATTTGATTTCGTGAATATGACAAGAAAATTTACATCATAGACGGAATGTGTGCGTATGTATACTTATTGAATGATGTATAATCAGTATGGTCATATGGTTGACTCTTATGTTTAAATTGCTAAATTGAAGATAACATAATGTTATGTTTTATGGCTTTGTTATGGAATCATGAATATCATGATAGAATGAGAAGTAAATTGAAAGATCAAATTGAGTGGAACGCAGGAAATGGGTACGATCGTTTGATGATGAATTGATGGATAAGACCATGGTTGGACCATTGCAATACATGTGAGATCCCATGTAAGACCATGTCTGGGACATGGCATTGGCATCGAGATGAGATCCTGTATAAGACCATGTCTGTAACATGGCATCGGCATTGATATGTGTGCTAGTGTAAGACTATGTCTGGGACATGGCATCAGCCACATTATGAGAGCTAGTGTAAGACCATGTCTGGGACATGGCATCGGTATTGAGAAGAGAGCTAGTGTAAGACCATGTCTGGGACATGGCATCGGCTTCGACGTGTGAGCCAATATAAGACCATGTCTGGGACATGGTATCGACATTGATATGTTATTTCGTGTAAGACCATGTCTGGGACATGACATCGTTATGAGACATCGTGTAAGACCATAGCTGGGTTGTTGGCATCGATATACGATCCCATGTATGACCATATCTGGGATATGGCATTGGCATCTTATTATGTGTACGAGACTTTGTGTAAGACCATAGTTGGACTATGGCATCAAGTAAATGACGTACTCAGACCCGCAAGACACTCTCTAATTTGACAAATGTTGGTAAGTAAAATTGAAGTTGAACGTTGAAATTTAATTAGATATTGATATTGGGCTCTAGTAGTAAACTTTATTGTTTGAAATTATGGATGACATAAACATTTGTTTAATAAGTCAGTATGTTAATTTGCTTGGAGTGAACTATGTGATTGTGATGATATTATACTGACGATGAATGTTGAGTCATATGTGTGTATTTATGAGAGTCAAGTTAGAGGCTTTACAACTCCCCCTTACCAATGTTGCTTTTGTGACGAAATTTACCAAAATTTTGTTGAATAAGTTCACAAATATGAAACTAAAGGGTTCAATGGTAAGATAAATAGTAATACAAATAGAGTAGAGTACAAGGTAACAAATGAACTCAGTTTTAGAAGAAAAATCAAATTATTTTAAAGATTATATAGATTATGTAATGTCATGGTTAAGGAAGAAAATTACTCTTAGCTATTCGACTCAAACGGGTATGAAGTCTAAAGATATGTTTGCTGAGATTATTTCCAAAATGTTTTTTGTTAGCAAGTGGTATAATACAGAGTTCATGACAACGGAATTAGTCAAAGAATGATTATCGAGTTATAAAAATGTCTGTGTGTAAATGTTGTAGTAGAATAAATTATGAAGATCTCTTTTGAGTATTCTATATATATATATTCATTCATCCTCTGAGGCTCATGTGAATGTTTGTTTTCTAAAGAAAATATAATTGTATGAGTGTACGGGCTGAATTTGTATGTTAGATGAAAGAAATATGAGTCTGTTTGAATTATAATTGACATTTTTTTATTTCTCTGAGACTCCATTCTATTATGTCGGGGTAAAGATGAGGGTAAAAAAAATTTATGTGAGGATGTTCTTCTGTCTCTTTTGGATGTTGATATGACTTACGTGTATATATGGAAAGCATGATATCTCTGATACAATGGAATTCTAGAGCGTATAAACAATGGTTCCTTTTTGGTTTTCTCTAGGAAATCACCCTAATCTTTATAATTATTTTCGTATGAGTTACGTTCTTGGATTTCTATTATGACATCGCATTTAGATTTTCTTATCTTCCATATTGTGTGGATTATCTGACTGGGTTCATCTGTAAATTGTATTCTTTGATTTGTGGTGAATGTGTTATTATGATAGTATTTTTGGATTCGATAATAAGAATGTGGAGATTCTGGTATCTGAATTTCTCTGATTCTCTTGTAAGGAATAGTCATTGGCAAAGGTATGTATATTAGAAGCTCGAGCTTGAATTGCATAGTGGTTTTCTTTTCCCGGGTGAGTATGACTAAGGTCAGTAAGTTAATCGGAATATCTTTATTTCTCTGAGCTATTATGTTGCAAGATCTTTGCTTTGCATATTAAGAAAAATTTGAAAGATTGTGTGTTTGAGTTGTTTTACCAGAGTGAACTGGTCAATTAAAGTATGAATTGAGTTACATGTATTTAAAGTATCCTCAGGTATGATAATGAATTTTGTGCATTCACGAGCATGTAGACAGATAGACTGGATGAAAAGAATTATATTCTAGAAAGTATAATACAGAGATATGCTTATTGGACTGTTCTAATTGAGTGATGTTATTACGAGTTAATTTGTTCTGATTGATAAAGCTATCACATTTGCGAAAGCTGGAATAGTCTATGGCATGTTAGCAAGGTTGAAAACTATTGAGAGTATTACTAACCAAAGCTTTAGTTCTGAGTTCAATTTGAATTGAGTAAAGAATTTATGAATTTCAATAATGAACTATTGAACAAATTGGAATAAGCTTTAATACGAGAATGTAAAGAAACAGTTTGTACTTTCAGACGATTAAAGTCACAATAAAATAGAACTGTTCGATTATCGATTTAAAGACGGTCACTTTTATGTCTGTGGTGTGAATTCGATGATATCATGCGTTCGACAGAAAATATCATATGCTTCCTGAATCCTAATGGGTTAAATTATCTAATGTTACCAATAGCGATCTGAAATTAAGACAGTGTCAATGATTTGAGATATTGAAAGATTCCAAGTGGTTATCGATTAATCTCTGAGAGAGTAGATATAGTTACAGATGCTGAATGGAAAGATCTTTACTTATTTTGTGCGAATGGTTACTCGAGTGATCTTATTTGATGATGGCCTGATGTTAGCTATATAAAAAGCAAAATTGATGTTTTCTTTGCTAGTTTGAAAAGCTCAGAAAGATGTTAGTGAATTGCAAGCTAAATGGGTACATTGTGAACCGACTTTCAATTCCGAATTTTAGAAGTTTTTGTATGAGGCTTAGTAGTAGCTTGTCTGTTATCCGAGAGTAATAAAATGTAGAGTTATATGAAGTAAATGTTCTAGTGTACAGATATGAAACCTGATGTTTTTGATTCTAGGTTTAGATGTTGATTTGTCAACAGGTTAAATCTAAAGATCAAGTGTATTCAGGTCTAATACAGTCAATGATGATATAGGTGTGATAAAGAGATAAAGTTACTATAGACTTTGTATTGAGGTTGTTATTATCACCATAAAGGAGATGTTATTTGTATTGTGGTTAATTGTTTGACCAAAAATTCGCATGATTGTTTTAGTATATATACAGAGTTCCTATTTAACAGATCAATTAAGCTATGCATTCTGAGTGAGTAATTCAAAATTTTGACAAGATGCTCCGACAATGTGTGTTAAAGTTCTAAGGCTTTGGAAAAAAAGATATGCGAAGCTAAAATTGATTTGTGACCCTAAGAAATTAGTGAAAGTGATTCAAGATTTGGAAGCAACTTCTTCTAGTAATATTTTTTAGGGCGAAAATCCCTAAAGAGGGGAGAGTTGTAACAGCACGTTTTTGGGGTTAATCGAAACAGTGGTTTCGGGACCATAATCTAAAGTTAAAATATTTATTTTATTATTTTAATAAAGTCTACAGTATGATATTAGAGATGTGTGAATGTTTTGTAAAGAAATTTTACCGTTTGAGTGGTTAATTCAGTAAAAAAGACTAAATTGCGTCAAGTGTAAAACTAGAGTTCTATTAGTTAAAAGTATCTAATAGCTATAGAACATTAAAGTAAAGGTTCTTAACTAGTAAATATACCATTTATGTGATAGTGGAGGTTAGTGGAGTGGCATTTGGTGTAGTTATTAAATAATTTAAAGGTTAATTTTGTAAATTTGTAAAGAATGGTTTAATAATAAAACAAAAATAAAATATTTGTTTCATCTTTATGCTTGCTACCAATTTTAAAGAGGAAGAAGAAGCCATTTTTGGTGTTTTTAGGTTCGGCTAGTGCATGCTTCAATTGTAAGTGATTTTTGAGTCGGTTTTGAATAATTTTTACGTTTTTGAGCTCGTTGCAGCTTAATCTAGCTAGCCCGTATCTCCGTTTTCAAAATTGTTATAGATTTGGAATGATGCCATTGTTGAATGCTTGGTTATTTAGATGTTTTATGATAGATTATTAATAATTGAAGCTAGATTAACAACTTTTATAAAGTGATTTTTGACAAAAATGTCAATTAAGGACTAAATTGAGAAAATGTGAAATGTTGTGGTCAAAAGTATGAAATAAATGAAAATAAGGGCTGCTATGAAGTTGTATTAAATTCGGCTAGGCTTGGCTTAGGCCAAAACTGAATGAATTTCATTTTACGAGCTTAGGGACTAAATTGTAAAAGTGGGAAACTTTAGGGGCAAAAGCATAATTTTGTCAAAATGTGTAAATTATGTTAAGTTGAATGAATTAATGATTAAATAAGTAAATTTTGTTATTATATAGATCAAGAAAAATGACGTACGGAATTAGGACAAGGAAAAGACAGTTATTGATTAAACACTCGTTTTTCATCGAACGAGTTTGAGGTAAGTTCGTATGTTAATAAGCTTTATTATAATTGAGTTTTAATGCTTTATATTGAATGGATGATGAGTATAATTTTACGGAAAAATTCGACGCTAGCTTCAGCTATGCATTGGCACTTAATTTGCGAGATTGAGATAGCTTTGGCTATGTATTGACACTTAGTGTATGAGATTGAGATAGCTTCGGCTATTCATTGGCACTTAGTGTGTGTAATTGAGATAGCTTCGGCTACGTATTGGCACTTAATGTTCGAGATTTCTAAGCAGCCAATATTATTCCATATAGTTCAATGGGTAAATGAAAGATGTGATTGAGTCTGAGATTAGTACGAGATGGTGCAGGTATGTACGGAAATTGGTACGAGATGGTATAGGTATGTACGAAAATTCAGTTGAGTATTGAATCTATGAAAATGGTGAGTTCATGATCATTGTGGAAATGAATATGTAATCATAATGTGATTAATGGTTTGGTAATATATTATGTTATATTACTTGAATAGTGATTGAATAATGAATTTGGTTGATGATTACGTGTTGGGCTTTTGGGTCAAAATGAGTTGTGACATGCTCCATTTTTACTCATTTAAATTGTGGCTTAATGGTTACGAGAAAAGGGTAAAGATTGGCAAATTCTTAGATTTGAATTGCTATTGAAAGCATGGAAAAGAATGAGTTTTTGGATGATTTAAAGATATTTAGCTATGTGCTTGATACGTGAATACACATAAGTAATGTAAACTTATGTCATAATGCTTTATGATAATTTGCTAGTTCATGTGATGATTAAAATTTAAAAGCTAATGTTGTTTAGGCTAATGCCAAGACATGTTGGATTGACTTAAATGGTTTATGCTTATAAATTGAAGTTATAAGCTCTATTTCTTTGAATTACGAGCTTACTAAGTTGTGAAGCTTACTTTGTGTTATTTTTCTACGTTTTGTAGTGTTTCGGATGATTGCTCAGGTTGGAAGTCAACGGAGATCGTATCACACTATCCGACTATTGATTTTTGGTATTTTTACACTTTGGAGCTTGGTATATGGCATGTATAGGCTAGTGCTGTAGAACCTATTTTTTGCCCGGGCCCATAATTAAATAAAACCCAAAAACAAAAAAATAAAATAAATAAATGTTTATTTTATTATAGTCCATTTACAGGCCCAACCACATTAATCCAAAGCCTAGCAGACTAGTCCTACCCTTGACACACTAAAGTAACCCAATAACCCGTTACACCCATGACCCAGCTAAACTACCCAAAACCCGTTTACACCCAAACCCAATAAGCAGTAGCCCAACAAAGCCCAAACTTGAAGAATCAGGAGACTTAGGGTTTCCTGGGAAACCCTCGCCGCAGCATCGTAGTCAGCCCAAGAGTCACGCCACTTTAGTTCCCATCGTTCCAGCAACCCTCCATCAGCGCCGAAAGTCAGTGCGCAGTCAGTACCTTGTTCGTCACCACCATCGTCGAGCTTCCATCACCGCCGGATTTTTCGGCGTTGCCTGCAAAAGAAGGAAAGAAGTAGTAGCAAGCGAACAAAATAGATATGGAAAGAAAAGATTTCTTTCCCAAAATGTAATAGAAACAGTGGCTATAAAAGCCCCTTTTGTAACATGTAGACAATACGAATAGAAAAAGGGGCAGAAAAAAAAGCAAATACAAGCAAATTTTTAAGAGGTGAATCTTCTACTTTTGTTTTGCATGTTCAAAGCATATACATACATCAATAGTTAATAAATAGTTTTAAAGTGCGAAAAAGGGTTTTACCTTTCATTTTGTGTCAAAAATTGAGGTCTCTAACCTCTGAAGATCGGGTACAACGGTGAAAAGGGGGGCGGTGGGCGCTGAAAGCGCGTGAACCGCCTGATGACGGAGACTTGGCCAGAGCTCCGAGAGCCCCTTTTTCTTCCTCTTTTAGAGGACCTTTTTTAAAAAAAAAAATTTAAACACAGATTAAAGTGAAATTTTAGGATTTTTTTTTGTATCTATAAGTTTCTCGAACGACGTCGTTTTGGGGTGATCGTTTAGTGACCGAAACGGCGTCGTTTTAAAGCATAGGATTCGCGCGTTGACCCGTGACCCGGGGAGGATCCGCGTGTTTTTGAAAAATGGAAAAATTGCCCAATTGATCCTCCCGTGTTTTCTGAATTTTCAATTTGGTTTTATTTTATTTTTTTAATTTGACCCTAATATTTTATAATTGCTTCAATTTAGTCCCAACGGTTATTAAATTACATTCTGGGAAACGGCGTCGTTTAGGATTAGGGCAAATTGCCCAGTGAGTCCTTTGTCGTTTCTAACTCTTGCAAATCAGGCCTAGAATTTATACTATTTTTCAAATTAGCCTTATAACTTTATTTAAATTCAATTTTAACCCCATTTTTCATTATTTTTAAATTCTGTTATTTTATTTTTAGATAAAACTATACATATATTATTATTAAAAATACCATTTATACATTTGAAATCTTTTATCATATATTATTTTCCTAGATACATTATATTTTATTATATAACATTTATTATATATATTTTTTATGTTATGTATATTATATATTATCTATCATATTATATATGTTTTATATTACTCATTATATTATTTAATTTTAAAATTTGTAAATTATTATTATTAAATTATATTCATATTACGTATATATGTCATTATTAATTATTTATTATGTGATATTTGTATTTATTATATAATTATTTTGTAAATTATTTTATATACTTTCTATTTTATATATTATTTTCCTTAAAAAAACAAACATATTTTATCTTATATATAATAATTATTCGTTGTAAAATTTTTTGTTATTATATATTATATATTGTATATAAGATACTTTTTAAATTATTAAATATCATATTTTTTTTGACAATTACTCACTTTATTTTATATTTTTATATATACTAATTCTCTTATATATTTTATATATATCATTTACGTATTAAATGTTATTTTATAATTATTATTTAATGTTATATTTTATGAACATGTACATTGATATTATATTTCTTTTTAATTGTGTATCATGCATCATTTTTAATTATTACTATGTATGTTTGTATGTTTTGCTTATCCATCTTCAATATAAGCTATGTGTATCTTTGTATATATGATGTTATGTATTCTTAAACATGTATGTATCTAGTATATGATTTTTCTATTATTGCCATTGTATCGTTTAAATGCATGTTTTATTCATTCATTATTGCAATGTTCTATTCCATAATGATAATATGTTCCATCATGTATCGGTTTTAAAAAAGAGACTTCAAAGTTTTCAAAAATAAAAAAGGCAATGCTTAGTATTTGGAAGCTTCGAGAAAAGTAGTGCCCTAACTTATTGGGTTGCAACTTTTCTCGTTGAGTTCGAATAGTTAAGTACCCTTTTAAGTTTTTTAAGATTTTCAAAATACGAGCACTGTCTTGGAATTTCAAAGCGTTGTGTCCTAACTTATTGGATGTGGTGATTTGTCTTTTCGAGATAGGGAGTTCCAAAAGGTTAACTTAGTGTCAATGTTTTGATACAAGTGAATCTCAATTTTTAAAATCAAGATATTTTAAAGAGGATTGTATCTTAAAATTTTTAAATTTTTGACCTTAAAGACATTTGATAATTAATTAGGTACCAATTTTTGGGCGTTACGAGGGTGCTAATCCTTCCTCGCACGTAACCGACTCTCGAACCTGTTCTTTTTATTTCGTAGACCAAAACTAATGATTTTAAAACAAAATGTTTTAAAGGTGACCCAATCACACCTAAAAAGATTGGTGACGACTCCCGTTTTCATTTTTCTTAAAGTCGATTCCTATTTTCCAAAATTCGATTTTAAAAATGGTTTCGACAGTTAAGTTGGTCTGTTTTGAGTTGTGATTTTAGCCATGTGATTTGGCTTGTAAATGTTGATGTGTATTGGCCATTTAAGTTAGCCTAAAGTATGTGTTTGATAAATGATATATGTGATGCATATAATGCTTTTGTGTTGGCATATTTTGGTATGAGGTATAAATGATGAATTGATATGCTAGAGAAGCATGATTTTGGTATAATGAACTGATATTAAGGGTGAGAAAATGAAATAAGATGTTATGTAAGTTTATGATGATTTTGGTATAATGATTTGGCATGTTTTGAATATGGAATTTAGTAGTTGAAATGGTTGTGGTTAGATGGCATGATATGTGTATGGATTAACATGCTTTGGCTGCCTTTGAATGCATTGAAATGGTATGAGATGATGTGGTTTAGGTATGCTTGTGGAGGGTGAGAAATGTGGCTTAAACCAAGCCTATTTTCACTCCACACGGCTGAGCACACGGGCGTATGGCTTGACCGTGTTTGACATATGGCCTTGGTACACGACCGTGTTTGACATATGGCCTTGGTACATGACCGTGTGTCCCTTGGGGTAGCCCTTCGAATTAAGTTAGTATGCCCTACAGACTTGGCATGGCCTAGACACACAGCGTGTCTACTACCTGTGTGTAGCACACGGGTTGGCACATGGGCGTGTGGCCAGCCATGTGATGCAAGTCAGTATGTATGCCCTGTTACCACATGGCTTGGACACGGGTGTGTGGATGACACACGGGTTAGGCACACGGGCATGTGGCCTAGTCGTGTGAGGTAAGTTAGTGAGCTCTATAGGGTTGAGCACGGGCTGGGGCACGACCATGTGATTCCAATTCGAATGTCCACACGGCCGGGGCATATGGGCGTGTGAGCCCTGCATGGTTGAAAATTTATAAGTTTCTGAGAAATTTCCTTAGTTATCGGTTTAGTCCTGAACCTCTTCCAAGTATGTTTTAAGGTCTCGTAGAGCTTTATAAGGGACAATGGGAATGAATGTTAAAAGTTTTAAATTGTATGCAAGATTTATGACCCGAATGTGTATAAATGCTATGATGTAAGTCCGGTAATGCCTTGAACCCTGTTCTGACTTCGGATACGGGTAAGATGTGTTACATACATATTTGATTCTAGAGTTCTAGAATTGAAATTAGAGTCGGTTTTGACTATTTTTGAATTCACAGATGTGTTTCTAGAAGAGTTACCAGGGTTACCGCTGGTCATAGAGGTTGAGTTTTCTATTGAGTTAGAATCGAGAACATCTCCGATATCGATAGCTTCGTATAGAATGGCACCTACATAGTTGAAAGAATTAAAAGCACAGTTGCAAGAGTTGATGGATAGGGGCTTTGTTCGGCCCAGTTTTTCTCCTTGGGGTGCTATGGTATTATTTGTTAAGAAAAAGGACGGGTCTATTCGATTGTGTATCGACTATCGATAACTCATCAAAGTCACGACCAAGAACAAATATCCTTTGTTGCATATATATGATTTGTTTGATTAGTTGAAAAGTGTGATAGTGTTGTCAAAGATTGATCTTCATTCTAGATATTATTAGTTACAAGTTAAAGACTTGGATGTGCCGAAAATTTCTTTTAGAACTAGGTACGGATATTATGAATTTCTTGTTATGCCATTTGGTTTGACCAATGCTGTAACACCCCTAACCCGAATCCGTCACTGGAACAAAGTTATGAAGCTTTACCAAACAAACAGAACAGTAAACCATTCAATTCATAGTAAACCATTCAATTCATACATCAATGCAATACATATACTAAATTCATTCAAATACCTTCATAACGTCCCTTAATTGAGCCCTCGAGGACCTAAGAATATAATAGAATCAATCCGAGACTAAATCGAAAAACATTTGGAAAGTTTAGGAAAAAGTTGAAAAAAATTTGGACTACAGGGGTCACACGGCTGAGACACACACCCGTGCCTCAGGCCGTGTGGACCCAAAATGAACCTCAAAACATAAGATTACCATTTCAAGTTTTCTTGGACCTTAAAAAACTCAAATACCAACCAAAATACCAAATCAAAATGACTTTAATCGAGTCAAAAACACACCAAAACCAACCTATTAAGTGTCTAACCAATGTACCCTCATTGGTACCACAAGTATATATAATTATACATCAAAATAATCATCAATTAATTCAAGCAATACCTATCTAAAACACCTATCAAAGGTATCTCAATCACAACATTTCTTTAATACATATCATTCACATTAGCATAGAAACTATACCTCATTCTTATATATTATATAAGTTGACCATTTACACAAAAGATCATCCATAATTTTTATACAAACCAAAACATTAACGATAATCACACAAGAGCCTATACATGCCATATAATCTGAAATAAGTGTTCCAAAAAACTACCGAATTGAGTTAGATAGTGTAACTTAAGTGTCGATCCGATCGTCCAACCTTCCGAGAGTCTACAATGACATTCAACAGCATAAGTAAGCTTAATGAAGCTTAGTAAGTTTGATGCATTAAATCATAAATCTTACCGAAGTAAATACAACAGTTCAAGCAATAATTATCAACCATGAGAATTCCCTATCATCCACAATTTCAACAGATGAATTCATCTATGTTTGGATCCATATTCAATAAATAACAAATCTCTCAAATTCATTAAACATATTTCCTTATCGAGATTTTTCATTCAAAAAATGACTTACGGATAAGAGTACATCGTTAGATCAACCAAACAAACTAAACAGAAGTTCATAAGAGCTAATCCAACTAAAACTGGCCAAACATAAGCTCATAAGAGCTAATCCAACCGAAACATGCCAGACAAAAGCTCATAAGAGCTAATCCAACCGAAACACACCAGACAGAAGTTCATAAGAGCTAATCCAACCGAAACATGCCAGATAGAAGCTCATAAGAGCTAATCCAACTAAAAAAATGCTAGATA